>NC_139021.1:145103239-145389715 GCF_964662115.1 Mustela nivalis
ACCCAGGCGCTCTAGGCTTACCTTTAATGTTAATTTTATTCTGGCTTAAAAAGGAGACATATCAACCAAATTCCTTTTAAGGGTTTTTTTTTTTTTTTGGAAGATTTTATTTATTTATTTGATAGAGATTACAAGTAGTCAAGAGAGGCAGGCAGCGAGAGGAGGAAGCAGGCTCCCTGAGCAGAGAGCCTGATACGGGGCTTGATCCCAGGACCCTGAGACCATGATCTGAGCCTAAGGCAGAGGCTTTAACCCACTGAGCCACCCAGGCGCCCCCTCCTTTTAAGATTTTTATTTGACAGAAACACAGTGAGAGAGGGAACACAGGCAGGGGGTGTGGGAGAGGGAGTAGCAGGCTTTCCACTGAGCAGGGAGCCCGGATGCCAGGCTCGATCCCAGAACGCTGGGATCGTGATCTGAGTCCCGAAGGCACACGCTTAACGACTGAGTCACCCAGATGCCCCATTAACCAAATTCCTTAATTTTTCCTGGTGTTAAAATATTTGTGGATTCTGTTTGCTCTAATCTCATCTAATGAGAAGAGTACTTAGAACAAAAAAAGTAAGAAATATCCCTATAACAACATTCTAAAGATCTGGAATTATTTTAGCATATTTCAGTTCTAATCTTAAACATATTATTCTCTTCAATTCTCGGGGGGGTGGGGTGACAAACAAGAAAAACCCTAAGTATAACATTACTACAGCTAAACGTAAAACATGCCAGTAACAGACGTATGGAGCATTTATCTATGACAGAGAACCCAGTTTTCTATGAGAACAATGAATAAAATTGGGGTTTTTACAATTGTAATGCCAAGTCCATGCTTAACAGATTGGCTTACTGAATCACAATTATAAAACAGAGGAAAGAAGAACTGCTTCACCAAAAGCTAAGAAGAAATGACAATATTATGCTGTCTTTCACTGAACTGGCCCCTAAAAGGGAAAAAAAAAAAAAATTGGAATAACTGCTTTTAAGCCATATGAATTTTTTTTTCAAAGTACCAAATTTACTTCTGAGTTTTAAAGAAAACTATGTACTAAATGAGATAAATATAGTAAGCTGATTAGAATTCATCTAGCATTACCCACACAAGGATAACATGAGAAGAGAATAGCACTCTTACCACTAATTCAATCAGCATGCTCTACAACTATATGAGTTCTGAAAGAAATGGTAAATATGGCTACATTGAGACACAAGCTATTGCAGTGATGACAATGAGACCTGTTAACATTTTCTGTTAGGCTCACGGAGTAGAGTGGAAGTAATAAGATTTTTCAGTACTAGAAACAATTAAGAAATAATACTTCTAGATCATTTGCCAAAACAGCCGTCACTGTACTTGTACAATTTGACTTTTAGGGCCCTAACAAAATTGGATCCCAAAGATTACAGGTGTAGAATTTTTGAAGTATGTCCATATTCAAGTACAGATCAAAGAAGCCCAACCAAAACAACTCTGGACTGACAGTGACAACTGGACTGAACTAATAAAGTTCTTTTTAAAAGGGCTATTTTGAAGATTATGATTCAAACTTTGGAGGAGCTATGATAATAAGCAGTGGAAGGAATCACATGTAAAATTCCTTAAAAAAAAATTTATTGATTTAAAAAGTTATAAGGAGTTTTAAAAAAGATGGGTAGCAGAAGCAGAGGGAGTTTGCGGGAGAAAGTTTTACCAAGATTAGGATAACTTTTAGCTCTTTAGAACTTTCTTTTAAGCTTAATTATATAATCTCAAATTGTACCACCCTATGACAAAAAAAATTTTTAATAATTTGTTAAATATTCAAACTATTAAATTATTTAAGGGAAAAATGCAGACATCCTTAAACTAAAATCAGAAGGTACTGCTAAAAACAAGACATTTAGAATAGGTTAATACAGAATAGATTAATACAGAGCACTACAAAGAGAACGTAATCCACATGTACAAGAGAGAAAGAGCGGAAAATCTTTTCTGCCTTCTTAAGTTAAAGTCCAGAAATAAACCTTTTAAAGAAATGGGCTGCGGGGCACCTGGGTGGCTCAGTGGTTTAAGCCTTTGCCTTCAGCTCGGGTCATGATCTCAGGGTCCTGGGATCGAGCCCCACATCGGGCTCTCTGCTCAGCGGGGAGCCTGTTTCCCCCTCTCTCTCTGCCTGCCTCTCAGCCTACTTGTGATCTCTCTCTCTGTCTATCAAATAAATAAATAAATATCTTAAAAAAAAAAAAAAAAGAAATGGGCTGCTATTTTTATGAAAAATTTGTTAATTTCTATCTACATGAAGAACAATGCATACCACCATTCAGTTTGTGAACATAACTTCAAAGTATTTTGGTAGCAACGATTTTATAGATGCAAGCCACTGCCACGTAAGAATCTGAAGTAACGGGGCACCTGGGTGGCTCAGTGGGTTAACCCTCTGCCTTCGGCTCAGGTCATGATCCCAGGGCCCTGGGATCGAGACCCTCATTGGGCTCTCTGCTCAGCAAGGGAGTTTGCTTGTCCCTCACTCTGCACCCCTGCTTGTGCTGCTCTCTCTCCCTCTCTCAATAAAGTCTTAAGAACAAATGAAGGGAGGGAGGGAGGAAGGAAGAAAGGAAAAAAAGAAGGAAAGTAAGAAAGAAGCCAAAGAATAATAAAAAGATGAATATAATCCTAGTATGGCCAATTTTACAAGTGGGAAGTGTTAAGAACATCCTTTATTTATAAGCTGAAATTAAATTTTGCTAGTACCCTATCAAAAACAAATGAAAGAAAATTTTGATTTTTTTAAACTAATTTCTACACCCAATGTGGGGCTCAAACTCATGACCCTGAGATCAAGAGTCTTGTGCTCTTCCAACTAAGCCAGCCAGGCACCCCAACAAATGAAAAGTTTAATAGCAATACTTACTTGGCTGAGATACAGAAAAAAATTAAAACATAACCCATATGTGACCCTGGGTGACAAGGGTTTTCTACTTTTAATGGTCCTTACTGAAAAGTAAAGGGGCTTCTGTCAACCATTTCTACCAGGCTTTTAAGAATCTCCAAGTTCTGGGGCGCCTGGGTGGCTCAGTGGGTTAAGCCTCTGCCTTCGGCTCAGGTCATGATCCCAGGGGCCTGGGATCGAGTCCCGCATTGGGCTCTCTGCTCAGCAGGGAGCCTGCTTCTCCTCATCTCTCTCTCTCTCTCTGTCTCTCTGCCTATTTGTGATCTCTCTCTCTGTCAAATAAATAAATAAAATCTTAAAAAAAAAAAAAAAAAGAATCTCCAAGTTTTATTTGCAGTAGGCCTACGAAATCCATCACAAAAAAAAAAAAAAAAAGGCTTAAATTCTGATTTCACCTCCTTCTACTCCTTACGGTTTCTTTCTTTAAGATTTTAGTTATTTATTTCAGAGAAAGAGAGATCACAAGTAGGCAGAGAGGTGGGGGGCGGGAAGCAGGCTCCTCGCTGAGCAGAGAGCCTGATACAGGGCTCAATCCCAGAACCCTGAGACCATGACCTGAGCCAAAGACAGAGGCTTAACCCACTGAGCCACCCAGGTGCCCCCTCCTTACTGTTTAACATATTTCCTCATCTATTTTTTTTTTTTTAAGATTTTATTTATTTATCAGAGGGAGAGAGAGTGAGCACAAGCAGACAGAGTGGCAGGCAGAGGCAGAGGGAGAAGCAGGCTCCCTGCTGAGCAAGGGGCCCGATGTGGGACTCGATCCCAGGACGCTGGGATCATGACCTGAGCCGAAGGCAGCTGCTTAACCAACTGAGCCACCCAGGCGTCCCTCCTCATCTATTTTTAATCTGGTTTTGGAAGAACCAAATGTCCATTTCTCAAATGTTTTTTATATGGGCAATACAGAAATCATAACTAAGCATATACAGACAAAATTGTATTTCAATTCTAAAATGAAATTCCAGATCAAGTCAAGTTAAAATTAAGGATAGAAGAAAAGAGAACAATAGACAGAAACAAAAATGGATCATTAGTTTTGGAGGAAATCCTTATATTCTTAAGTCCTCGTGAAGGGAAAAAAAAGGGGATATAGAACATAATGATTATCATTAACACACATATGAATCTAGGATTTCCATTTCTGGGTATGATTTTGTAACAGGGACCAAATTCACTTTTCAATCTGAAAATAAAGTGTGGGAAAAAAATTCTATGAAACAGCTTCCAGAAAATAGACATCAGAGAGCATAGCACAATGATCCCTGAGAGGGCAAAAATATGAAGTCAGTCCTATAATTGCCTGAGTTTCCAGGCAATAACACAGGAAGGGAGAATTCACAGTTCAACCAGCAGCAGTCTCTCTTCTGAAATGGAACCAGGAAGATGAAGGCAGTAGGCAGTTTTGTAGAGCACGATATCAGAGGAGAAAGCTGCTCAAAGTACTTTGGATATACAGAGGGTCCCCATCAAGTATGTAGTGAGTAATGATGAGCGAATGTGTAAAGAAAAAATACCTGAAGCAAGGGAATGAACTTCCCCCCAGAAGAGCAAGGAAACAATCCCTCAACTGTTCTTTCCCAGAACTGCAAAAAATTCATGTTCCCACTAGCTATAGTGGAATAAGAGTAAGTCAAATCTTAAAGGGAGGGCATGTGGGTGGCTCAGTTGGTTGGGCAAATGATTTTGGATCAGGTCATAATTGTGGAGTCCCAGGATCGAGTCCCAACACTGGGCTCCCTGATCAGAAGGAATTCTGCTTCTCCCTCGGATCCTGCCCCTTCTCATGCTCTCTCTCTCAAAAAAATAAACAAAACAAAATAAAATAAATCTCATAAGGGAAATATCCAATACCTAACAAAGCAAAAGCCTCTATGACTAGGATTCTATCAAAAATTAATAGGCATACATTCTCACTTGGAGGATCTAAGTTATTTTGAAGAGATACACAGCTTCAAAAAGAGTTTCTTGACACAACCTCCCATAATTACTTTAACTTCATGGTTTCAAGTAAATTGGATCCCTGGACCCACTTTGTAGCCCAAGCCGTTATACGGATCCCTTTACAGATAATACCACTTTGCTCTGAGCCTCTCAAACACTGCTCCACTTAAATTTCACCACTTAAACTCCTCTATCCACCCAAAATCCTACAAAACCTTTTCTTTGATAAGATGTCCCCTCACTCCTCTGGTGTGCAGTATGCTTTATTACAATAAATAAATTTATTTATTACATAAATAATAAATTTAATAAATAAATTTCTTTATTATTTATAATAAATTTATTACAATAAATAAATAAATTTTACCAGCTGACTTTTGGTTGACTGAGGTAGGATAAGTTTAATTGGAGTACCAAAAGGAAACAGAGAGACAAAAGTATCTGAAGAATACTGGCTGAGGGGCGCCTGGGTGGCTCAGTGGGTTAAAGCCTCTGCCTTCGGCTCAGGTCATGATCTCAGGGTCCTGGGATCGAGCCCCGCATCGGGGTCTCTGCTCAGCAAGGAACCGGCTTCCTCCTCTCACTCTGCCTGCCTCTCTGCCTACTTGTGATCTGTCAAATAAATAAATAAAATCTTCAAAAAAAAAAAAAAATACTGGCTGAAATTTTTAAAAATTTTATAGGCTTACCAATCATTAAATATTAAAGATATATTCAGTACTAAATATTCTTTGCTAAAAGATACCTCCAAGAATCCTAAAAATAAACATTATGAACTCTATGTCTCATACACTGAGAATGTGACGGTAAACAAAAACATGGTCATCATCCTCAAAAAATTATACATCTTATGTTAATCTGTGGTCATCATTAGCATGAAGTCATCAGAGTATCAAGAAAACAAAGCTGGGGCCCCTGGGTGGCTCAGTTGTTAAGTGTCTGCTTTGGCTCAGGTCATGTTCTTGGGGTCCTGGGATCAAGCCCCACATTGGGTTCCTGTTCAGCCAGAAGCCTGCTTCTCCCTCTCATCTTCCCCTTGCTTGTGTTCCCTCTCTATGTCCCTCTTTGTCAAATAAAAAACAAAAAACAAACTTAAAAAAAAAAAAGAAAAGTCTAGGGGCACCTGGGGAGCTCAGTTGGTTAGGCACTTGACGTTGATTACAGCTCATGGCATGATCTTAGGGTCGTGGGATTGAGCCCCATGTCACACTCCACACTCAGTGGAGTCTACTTGAGATTCTCTCTCTCCCTCTGCTCGCTGCACCCCCACCACCACTCACATGCATGCACTCTCTCTAAAATAGATAAATAAGTCTTTAAAAAAAAGAAAAAAAGAAAGAAAGGAAAAGAAAGTTTAGTGAGTTTTCTGGATTTCTGAATCCTGAGCAATTCTAAATAAAATGTGTTACAAAATGGAAAAACAGGGGCACCTGTGTGGCTCAGTAGATTAAAATTCTGCCTTTGGCTCAGGTCATGATCCTGGGGTCCTGGGATTGAGACCTGCCATCAGGCTCCCTGCTCAGTGGGGAGTATGCTTCTTCTTCTACTCCTTTTACCCTATTTGTGATCTCTCTCCCTCTCAAATAAATAAATTAAATATAAACTTTAAAAAATGGAAAAACAAATTCCAAAAAATAAGTACGCTAATAAATGCAGGTACATACTCTTTGGCAAACTGTCAAATACATGTCAAAGTTCTCAGGCTCTTGATTAACCTATGGCTTCATTGCCTCATTTCAAACTTCATTTTCTGGGGAAATCAGTTATAAAAAATATTTTGAACCTTCAAACGTTAAAGGAGCTTGAATTAAAGAAAATGGAAAAGATTAATAGTACTTTCATTCCTTATTAAAACCCTTCTGGGGTCCCTAGGTGGCTCAGCTGGTTAAGCCTCTGAGTCTTGATTTCTGCTCAGGTTATGATTCCAGGGTTGTGAGATAGAGCCCTGTATCAGGCTCCACACTCAGCAGGAGTCTGTTTGAGGTTCTCTCTCCCCTTCCCCCTCTATGGCTCACGGGCACGCACCCTCTAATAAATCCATCCATCTTTTTTTAAAAAAGATTTTATTTACTTATTTGAGAGAGAGAGAGACAGCACGCAAGAATGTACAAGCCAGGGGCGCCTGGGTGGCTCAGTGGGTTAAAGCCTCTGCCTTCAGCTCGGGTCATGATCCCAGGGTCCTGGGATCGAGGCCCGCATCGGGCTCTCTGCTCAGCGGGGAGCCTGCTTCCTCCTCTCTCTCTGCCTGCCTCTCTGCCTACTTGTGATCTCTGCCTGTTAAATAAATAGATAAAATCTTTAAAAAAAAAAAAAAAAAAAGAATGTACAAGCCAGGGGTAGAGGGAAGGAGAAGCAGACTCCCCACTGAGCAGGGAGCCCAACGTGGGGCTGGATCCCAGGACCCCAAGATCATGACCTAAGCCTAAGGCAGATGCTTACCTGACTGAGCCACCCAGGCACTCCAGTAACTAAATCTTTAAAAGAAAAAATCCTTTAAAAAAAACACAAAAAACAAAAACCCACAAAACCTTTAAAACAAATAAATAAAGAAAGAAAATACCTCCTAAGAATTAATCAAGAAAATAATTCACATTTTCCCAAGTCTTTACATTATTCATCAACAATTTAAGTACCTCATTTACTATTTAAGTTAAATTCTATCTATATAAAGAGCTGACAGGGGCCTCCTGGGTGGCTCAGTTGGTTGAGCGCCTGACTTCAGCTCGTTATGATCTCAGGGTCCTGGGACTGAAACCCACGTATGGCTCTGCACTCAGCTGAGACTCTGCTTGTTTCTCTCTCTCTCCCTCTGTCCCCACTTGTATCTCTCTTTTTCAAATAAAACCTTTAAAAACCAAAACAAAAGATGACAGATGCTTCTGCTCTGAAATAAACACACTTGAGGAAATATTAAAGACTACCCAAAAGTTTCCACAGGAGGAAAAACATTCTTCCTCACCAGACAGCCTTTTAAAGACACATTCTTTTTTTTATTTTCCAGCAGCAAGCACAGTGAAAACCAAGTAGTATACGTTGAATAAAAACAGGGACGTCTGGGTGGCTCAGTCAGTAAAGTGTCTGCCTTCAACTTGGGCCCTGATCTCAGGGTCCTGGGATTGAGTCCAACATGGGGCTCTATGCTCCAAGCAGGAGCCTGCTTCCCCCTCTGCCTGCTGCTCCCCCTGCTTGTGCTCTCTCTGACAAATAAATAAAACCTTGAAAAAGACAAAAAAAAAATCACAAAGAAAAGCCAACTAAAACTGAGCCTCTTCCAAACCCTGGATCAGCAAGAATATGTTCAAGCTTCAACAACTCTCTGTATCAATAACTGAGGAGCTAGCTATAAATGGGTAGCTGTGGCTTTTTACTTGCACAATTTGGGCAGTTTCAATAGCAAACCAATGGCTAGAGTCTCCCCCGCTCCCCAACACCGCCCCGCCCAGGCTGCACAGGTTATCTCAGGTTTCTAGTCCAAGAGATGTAGTAAATTTCATACTGCCATCTTGAAGACTAGATCCCAGGACGGTCAGTGGGTAAAATAATATGATGAAAAAATAAGCTGTTTCATGAGAATGAGTTAACTGCTAAACAAGGATACTGTGAAGGAACATCCGCTCTTGGCTAGGAGCTGGGACTACTTGTCCTTTAAAATCTCTTTAATTGTAGGGTGCCTGGGTGGCTCAGTGGGTTAAGGCTTCTGCCTTCCACTCAGGTCATAATTTCAAGGTCCTGGGATCAAGTCCCACATCAGGGTCTCTGCACAGGAGGGAGCCTGTTTCCTTCTCTCCCTCTCTGCCTGCCTCTCTGCCTACTTGTGATATCTCTCTCTCTGTCAAATAAATAAATAAAATCTTTATAATCTCTTTAATTGTAAGACTTTGTTTTAAAGATATACAATTCATTTTATGAAACAAAAAAATGAGTTTATAAAACTATAAAGTTATACTTAACTTTAAAACTGCAGCTTTATGTAATCTTAATACAACTAATATATAACCATGATTTACAGTGATAATCTAATTTTAATTCAACTATCCAGAAGCCCACTAACCAGTGTCATCATTTACAGTGATAATCTAATTTTAATTCAACTATCCAGAAGCCCACTAACCAGTGAATGAAAGAAAGGAGAAAAAATAATAAAGCCCAGAATGTTCCCTGAGAGTCAGACAAAAGATAGTGCCAGATGGGCCCAACACTAAACTACAGGAAAATTATAAAAATGAAAATATAAATATTTGAGAATTGAAATGGAGACTGACAAATATGATTTGTTTCATCAGTGACCCAGCAGCAATCTTAACTAGCAAAATAAGATGGCCAAAGTCCTAGATAATATATAACCCTCCAAGCACCAAAAAATTAAGATGATTACACAGATAACGCCTTAAGAAAGAGAGCAGAAAAGCAGTTGAAGGAAACCTAGAAATCAAGTAAAAAGCAGTGAAGGCAAAAAAAAAAAAAAAAAGATCTAAGTGTATCAGCACATATATGACAACCACAAATAACAATTCAGGGAAACTATGCCTAGCTAACAAAAATAGGGTAGCACTTTTTACTTTTTTTTAGAGGGAGCACAAGCAGGGAGAGCAGCAAGTAGTGGGAGAAGCTGGCTCCCTGCTGAGCAAGGAGCCCTGCAGGACTCAATCCAGGACCTTGGGATCAGGACCCTGAGAGCATTACCCCAGCTAAAGGCAGACGCTTAACTGACTGGGCCACCCAGGCACCCTAGGATAGCATTTTTTAAAGAGGAATAAAAAATTTTCAAGAAAAAAAGGTATGAAAATTGCCAAATGACCAATAAAACCATATAGTGAAACAGGCTTTGTTTTTTAAAATATTTTATTTATTTATTTATGTATTTGACAGACAGACAGCGAGAGAGGGAATACAAGCAGGGGGAATGGGAGAGGGAGAAGCAGGCTTCCCCCCGAGCAGGGAGCCTGATGTGGGGCTCGATCCCAGGACACTGGGATCACGACCCGAGCCGAAGTCAAAGGCTTATTAACCCAATGAGCCACCCAGGGGCCCCGAGAATCAGGCATTTAAATACATATATGTCCCAACCTAATCCCTCAAACTCTTATCTTTAATTTTCTCCCTAGCAAGTTACAACTTTTCTGACCATTTCACTGTTTTGTTTTTGTTTATTTGTTTTTAAGATTTTATTTGAGAAAAGAAGGAGAAAGAAAGTGCAGGGGAAGGAGCAGAGGGGGAGGGATAAGCAGACTCCATGCTGAGCACAGAGCCCAACAGAAGCTTGATCTCACAACACTGAGATGCTGAGCACAGAGCCCAACAGAAGCTTGATCTCACAACACTGAGATCATGACCTGAGCCAAAATCAAGAGTCAGGATGCTTAACCGACTGAGCTACCTAGGTACCCTCAATACATTCTTACCAGAAGTTTTCCTCACCCTTCTCATCTTGCTGCCATATGTGTTCCCCTAGACAACCCCTGATCCTATTATGAACAACTCTTTTCTGTATCCCTGGTTACGTGTTGGGGAAGATTATTAGAGCAGCATGCTTTAAAATGTTAATGTTTTCTAACATGGAGAGGTTGGGAGAGGGAAGAGGGACCTCTTGGCTAGTTGCACTAAAACGGAGATGGCCTGTGTGGTCAGGAAACTGGGTATATACATGAGGATTGAAAAAATAAATACAATGAGGATAATGGGACCAGAGCTCTCACTATCAGCAAAGTGAAAATGTGGAAAGGCTAGAATAAAACATGGTGAGAGGTTATCAGTGTGAATTCATGGCTCTAAATATAGATACAAAATATGTGTGTGTGAGACAGATGCATATATTTACATACTTCCTAGCTCTGTGAACTCAAAGAAGGCCTAGAAGCAATGACAATGTAGAATAAGTGACCATACCTAGTCACCAGACCTTCATTTCTTTGTTTTTAAATTTTTTAAAGCTTTAGTTATTCAAGTCCTCTCTATGCCCAACATGGTGCTCAAACTCAGGACCCTAGACCTTTATTTCTAAATACCATTTTCCACTAAAAGAAAACAGGGGTCCTTAGATAAATGCTTGATTCCAGGGCTGGGAAGGTATATGATGAATACTGAACATTTCAGTATGCCATTAAGTAAAGAAATTCAAGAACTGGACACATCAAAAAGCAGTCTGAAGAAACATCCAAATGCCAAATCTAAGAAAACTGGGCATTGAAAGAATGATAGTATTATCATTTAATAGTATTTAACAAATGATTGAATGAAACAGGAATCCATGTTCATATGGAGATAAAGAAATGATACATAAATATAAACATATAAATACACACAGTCTTACAGAGAAAAAGATCCACCTTAAAGTAGAAGGCCAATTGCTAATAACTGCAGAAAGAATGACATAAATAGGAAAAAACATCCAACAACCATCATAGTAAAAAACTGATTTGGGCAAGAATGCTAAAACTAGTGGGTGAAACTTTGAGGAAAGCTGAGGAACCTGACAGACACCAAAGGATCAGTTAACATCAATAGTAATGGTACAAAGTGGCCAACTATGTGCCACCTGATACGATGCAATGAGAACTCAGCATCTCTTCTGTGGTACTTCCAACAAATACATATAATCTAAATCACACATATATTGAGGGGCAACTACAAATACCAGCAGATCCTAACACTTTAAAGATGTCAAAGTCATGGAAAGACCAGGAAAGACACAGATGTTCCACACTGAAGGAGAGTTGAGACTTGTCACAATTAAACACAACATGTGATTCTGGACTGGAGCACGGGCTCTTTATTTGGGAGAGAGGAGGGTTATCTTATGCCATAAAACCATTATTGAAGCAATTGGTAAAATATGAATGGGATCTATGGCCTAGACTATTTTATCAATGTCAAACCAATTTCCTGTGTTGATGGGAATGCTGCTGCTATAGAGTAAAGTGCTCTTGTGGTTTAGAAAGTACAGACTAAGAGATTATGGAGTAATGGGCATCAAGTCTGCAACATGATTCTCAAGACACACAAACACAGCAATGAATGGGAGGGAAGTCCACTTTGACCCCCACAAGACATTCACAATGTCCACAGACATTTTTGGTTGAAGCAACTGGTGGTGGGGTTTTTTGGGGGGTTAGGGGGAGCAAGTTCTATTAGCATCTAATAGGTAGAGGCCACATGTGTTGCTAAATATTCTCCAATTTACAAGGGCCAACCCCACAATAAAGATTTATTCAGTCCAAAATATTTACAGTATTGGAGCTAAGAAAGCCTGACAGGTAGGGAAGGAAACTGTTGCCACCCCAAGCCAAGGGCTACCTCTTTGCACAGAAAGGAGGTCATTAGTGTCTTTAAATCTAATCAGATTAGAGAAGACCTAGATACTCCCACTGACCTATCAGCAACATGATGCTGTTTCTATTATAATGGAGAACTAGAACAACTGCTGAGAACATTTCCTACACCCACGTACTTAACCCCCCCTTCTTTTTTCTCTGGAGATTTGGGGGTAACCTACATAAAAATTCCTTTGAGAAATGAGCTTATCTATGGTTTTTTTTGCACAGATAACAAAATTCCTAATTTCTTATATATAAAACATCTATCATTTCCATTATATTAATTTATATCATTTAAATGCTTAAAATTTTAACCTATTTATTTCCTCTATTCCTTTACACTCATCAAAACTCAATAGGCAAAATTTCTTTTTCTGTTTCTCAATGGCTTTCTGAAGTAGTCTTTTAGTGTCTTAAAGTCAAATGGATGACCTATTTCCTATGAGCTATTTTATACTGCTTAACTTCTTGTTGCTCTCTTCCTGAAGTAGGCTTCTAAATTCTTTACCTACATATTTCTGTGAGGGTACATATTTTCCACGGGATCTAAAACATTATTATTTTTATTAAAGTACAATAACACTTGGGTCAAAGTTTCATTTTTGAAAATTACCCACCTAAGTATTACTAACATATGTAAAGAAATTCTGATAAATTCTCACTTAAAATATTTTGGCAAATATTTCAGTAGGAGGTTAAAAAGGAAACTGAAACACTTAAGTGTTTTCTTCAGGAAATAAAATGTTATTTAGAACTTTGGTTTTAAGGCAGGGCTTTACCCATATTGCATGTTTCAATGAAGTTCAATTTCATAGCTCTTTTGGCTTTATAAATTAGCAGTTTCTTAATTTTTCTCAGTCATTAGCAATCACCAGTAAATAGGTCTTCTGCCTACTAGGTTATATGACCTAATTTACTTTAGGACAGAGAGATTGCTTCATAATCGGGTCAAGTACATGTACACTGCTGCCTTCTAAGCCACATTAGTAGCAAAGAAATGACTCCGATATTTAAGTTTAAAACTAAGCTAAAAAACCTGAACACAAATGAATACAAATGGATGTAAATGAGTATCAATTAACATAAGCATATAAGTATTTAAAAATTTGTGAACACATTACTATGACTTCATCCTCAATGAAATAATCTAAGGACAAAAAAACTGGAAAAACTTAAAATTCACTCAGTGTACTTATTGTTCATAATAATAGTGTTTTGGGACACCTGGGTGGCTCAGTTGGTTAAGCATCTGCCTTCAGCTCAGGTCATGATCCCAGAGTCCTGGGATCCAGTTTGACATGGGTCTCCTTGCTCAGTGGGGAGCCTGCTTCTCCCTCTCCCTGCTGCTCCCTCTGCTTGTGCTCTCAATCTCTAACAAACAAGCAAGATCTTACAAACATTATAATAATATTGGTATTACAATTTTGAGAGTAATATATACTATAAGATAAAGCAAGTAAACTAGTACAAAATTCTGTAATCTTAAATTTGAAATGAAACTACCAAAATGAACTCACAGTTTATTTTTCAACATGTTTCATAGTTCTGTCCAACAAAAGAGCCTAAAAGCAATGAACACACCTAGCATCCAGATCTAGGTTTCTAAATACTATTCCCACCAAAAGAACCAAGGATCCTTGCATAAGTGAATGCTTCCATGACTGAAACAGGTAAAACACAAGATGAGTCCCAGTCATCTTGTGTGCAGAAAGCATGGGAAATACTCAAAGATGATGGGGTTGGGGCACCTGGCTGGGTCAGGTGGTGGAGCAAGCAAACTCCTGATCTCAGCCATGGTTGTGAGTTTGAGCCTCATGCCAGGTGTAGGTGTTACTTAAAAAAATAAAATCTTAGGGAGAATAAAAGATGATGCAGTTATAGCAAAAGGACACAAGAGATAAAAGGTTCACACAGGCCCAGTTTACTGTAGATACTTTTGTTTTTTTTGAGAGTAAAAACATGCCTGTGTGTGCTCAGGGGTTGGGAAGAGGGGCGGAGGGGAGGGAGCAAGAGAATCCCAAGCAGGTTCCATGCCCAGTGTGGATCCTAACATGGGACTCCATCTCAGGACCCTAAGATCATGACCAGAGCTGAAATCAAGAATCAGACCCCTAACCAACTGAACCACCTAGGAGCTCCTGTAAATACATTTAAAAAGCAAAAAGTATTGAGTCTATACTGTAGGAAAGAGAGGAAGAGAGAGTGCAAGGTGGTGGGGAAAGGAGAAAGAAAACTCTTTACAGAATCCCAGTTATTAAATATAGAAGAAAGAGCCATTAGAAAACTCACCCTTTAAAAAAAGAAAACTCACCTTTCTACAACTGTCAGTGTAATAAATGATGCAGACAAAGATCAACAATGGATGCTAAAATGATGAAGTGAAAAAATAACGGGGAACTGGATATTTAGATGGTACCAAAGTAGCATCCAGAAGCTTACTTACTAAATTACAAAAGGAAAAATAGACCTTTATTGGACAGCTGGTGATCACAACATTCACTTGGTAGTCAGTATTAAGAGCAAAATTACCAGGTGTTACGTAGCTTCTAATGTAAAGCAACATACAATTATCACTTTGACTTATTCTTGCCAAAATATGTTTAACCTGAATCTAATCAAGCGTATAGACCTAATTTCCAGTGTTCTATACCACTATATTACTTTATATTTTGTTAAGATTTTATTCATTTATTTGACGGAGAGAGAGAGCTCACAAGCACAAGCAGGGGTAGAGAGAGGGAGAAGCAGGCTCCCCACTCAGCAGGGAGCCTGAAGCAGGGCTTGATACCAGGACACTGGGATCACGACCTAAGCCAAAGGCAGACAGTCAACTGAAACACCCAGGCGCCCACCACTATACTACTTCAATACAATAATTACCTAAAGGATATCATCAGGAAAAAAAATCAGACAAACTGTGAATGTGGAAAATTCTACAAAACTAGTATCATGAGCTCTTTTTTTTTTCTTAAAGATTTATTTACTTGACAAAGACACAGCAAGAGAAGGAACACAAGCAGGGGGAGTGGGAGAGGGAGAAGCAGGCTTCCCACCAAGCAGAGAGCCCCATGTGGGGCTGGATGCCAGGACCCTGGGATCATCACCTGAGCCAAAGGCAGACGCTTAACAACTGAGCCACCCAGGTGCCCCTCATGAGCTTTTTAAAATAAAATCAGTGCCACAAGAATTTTCAAAAGACGAGAGGACTGTTCAAGACTCGAGATATAACAACTAAATGATTATGGTTTGGAAGAAAAATAAAAACACTAAAAGACAATTCAGAGATAGCTGGGGTAAACAGAATATGTACTAAACATCAAATAATATCAAAGATCTGCTAATGTTTTTAAGAACTTTAATCATATAACCACAGCCAGGTATGTATGCTTAACAAACATATGTTATCTTGGGGCATCTGGCTGGCTCAGTAGATGGGAGCATGGGACTCTTGATCTCGAGGTCATGGGTTTAAGCCCCACATAATGCATCAGAATGAAGCTGGACCCTTAACTTATACCATCTACAAAAATGAACTCAAAATGGATCAAAGACTTAAATATAAGACCTAAAACTATAAAATCCTTCGGAGAAAACATAAGGGAAAAGCCATATGACACCTGACTTGGCAGTGATTTTCTGGCAACAAAAGAAACAACAAATTAGGAGTTCAATGAAATTAAAAACTGTGATCAAAGCACACTATCAAGAGAATGAAGAGACAAGTCACAGAATAAAGGATCTATGTGCAAATTATTTATCTAATAAATTAATATTTAGACTATGTAAAAAATTCCTATAATTCAACCAAAAGACAACTCGACTTAAACATGTAAAAAAGGACTTGAATAAATATTTCTCTAAAAAGGTATACAAATGACCAGTAAGTAAACAAAAAGATGTTCAACATCACTAGTCAGGGAAATCAAACCACAATGAAATACCATTTCATACCCATTAGAATAGTTATTAAAATTTTTTTAAAAACCCATAGGGGTGGCCTGTGTGGCTCAGTTGGTTAAGCTCAGCTTAACGTCAGCGGAGGTCTTGATCTCAGTCAGAGTCATGAGTTCAAGCCCTACACTGGGCACCTAAAAGCAAAATAGGGCACCTGAGTGACTCAGTCATTTAAGGGTCTCTCAGTTTGGCTCAGGTCATGATCTCAATGTCCCGGGATGGAGCCCTGCATCAGGCTCCCCACTCAGTGGGAAGTCTGCTTGTCTCACTCAGCTCCTACCAGCATTCGCACTCTTACTTAAGAGGGAGTAAGTATGCTTACTCTCTCTCTCCCAAGTAAACAGATAAATCTTTTAACACGAAACAAAAAAAAAAGCAAAATAAAACAAACCACAGAAAATAAGTGTTGGTGAGGATATGGAGAAAATGGAACCCTCATGCATTGCTGCAGGTGGTAATGTAATAAAATGGTTCAGTTAAGGCAGAAGAGTCTGACAGTTAAACACAGACCTGCCCTATGTCTCAAAAATTCTACTCTTAGATACATATACGAAAGTACTGAAAGCAGGGGCTCTAACAGCCAAAAGGTGAAAACAACCCTAATGATGAATAAACAAAATGTGGTATATACAAAATGTCCTTCTAAAAGAAGACAGAGAAAGAGGGAGAAGGCCATGTGACAGAGGTAGATACTGCAAGTTACTCAGCACAAGCCAAAGAAGACCTGGAGCCACTAGAAGCTGAAAGAGGCAAGGAAGGATTTCTCCATAGGGGCTTTGAGAAAGCACAGCCCTCCCAACATCTTGATTTTGGATTTCTGGCATGCAGAACTGTGACAGAATAAATATGCTTTAAGATACAAAAAGGTTAAGTATTTTATGATTCCACTTATATGAGGTAACCAGAATAGGCAAATTCAAACAGACAAATAGTAAAAAAGAGTGTTTACCAGGATTTGGAGCCGGGAGGACAAAGGGGCAGTTATTTTTTAATGAGTACAGTGTTTTTGCTGGAGATGATATGTTTTGTATACGATAATGGGATGGTTACAAAACACTGTGAATGTATTTAATATTATTGAACTGCACATATAATAAAAACTATGTTAGGTATATTTTGTACACTTCAAAAAATGGTTACATATAAAAAGTTGACTTATATCCCTTGGAAGATAAATAAATTTACTAGTAATTTTCAAATTAAAAAAAGACAAAATTTGTTAGTAATTTTCAAATAAAATAAGTAAGAATTGCACCCCTCCCCCCAATAATAAATAAGTAATACAAATTACAGATAATGCTTTACTTACCCGTTTGGGACCACTAAAAATCTTTCTGGTGTTTTCCTTTGATTTATCTCCTTGTTTATTTGGGGGCTTCTTCACACTTTCAGGCACTCCAGGCAAGTCCTCTGTAAAATCCAAGTTTTCTGAAAAGGCAATCAAAACTAGCTAGCTTTCTAATACTTCCAATTATCTACCAAACAACCTATGAACATTTGAGGGAGTGGCATATTATGAGGGGGGGAAAAAATAAAAGGAATAAAAGCACCACTCAGTTGACAAAATACTCCTAACAGTATAAAGTTTCATTTTGCTATTCTCACCCTCCTGCTTGCTCCCTACTCAAGGAGAAAATCAGAAACCTAGTTACAGTGTATGTGCTTCAGTTTTATTTTGTGTAAATGGCAAAATCAATTTTTTAGTAAAATAACTGTTGGATATCTATGGACACCGACATTAAAATGGTCTAGTTTAAATACAAACACACACACACAGTATCAGGTGGTATTCACCTTTAACATTTTTCTAGAACTTAAGTATACTGAATCATGCTGGCCTTCAAAGAATGTCTGTTTACATCTACAAAAACCACATTAAAAAAAAAAAAGATAGCTATCCTTGGCAACAAATGGAAAATGACCCCAGTACAATGTAGCTCAATGATTTGTTGGTCTTCAAAAAAAAAAAAACCCAAGAATTAGATTAATTCCTAAATGGTTATACTTATTCCAGCCTAAACAAAAGAAGAAAAATAGGAGGGCTTTTTGCTAGCCCTACCTTAAAAATGTTTGCTATTTCATACATCATATTAACACCCAAATTCCAACTTTGGGTGTATCAATCAAATAGTCTCTAATTTTTAAATTTTATTTGGTAGCAACATAAAGTTTATGAAAGGGGCGCCTAATGATTTCACATTTCAATGCTTAAAGTTTTATGACCTGGGGAGCCTGGGTGGCTCAGTGGGTTAAGCCTCTGCCTTCGGCTCAGGTCATGTTCCCAGGGTCCTGGGATCAAACCCCAAGTCAGGTTCTCTGCTCAGCAGGGAGCCTGCTTCCTTCTCTCTCTGCCTGCCTCTCTCTCTGCCTACTTGTCATCTCTGTCTGTCAAATAAATAAATAAAATCTTAAAAAAAAAAAAAAAGCTTTATGACCTCAAAATGTAAATTTCTGCCACAGATTTTCAATTGCTGATTGAGATAACTTGCTATCAAGGTTAGCAGTAAGAACTAAGTAAACTGCAGGGAGACAGGAGCTCAGGTTTCGTACATAATTACTTATCATCCTCCTGAGAAAGCAACTGTAAAGCTGTCTGCCCAGTCAGATCACATGTGACTAGCAAGGCTGCTGCAACTTCAGTTCTCCAAAAGAAATTCAAGACAGCACTAGATGAATTCTGACAATACCCTTATTTATTTTTGCAATGGAAGTAAGAAGTGAGCCTCGGGGACTATTCCTATATAATTCTAGTTTTAAAGACTGACTCTAATCTAACAAAACTAATTTTAAGCCAAATACAACAAAAGGGTAGGTAGTCTCAAGTATGACTTATAATGTACAAGTGAATCTATATGTAAGAATACTATCAGAATTCTAACTCACCATAATGACATTTCTTGTATGACTTAATAGGACAAAAGCTTTATTTAGTAAACAAATACAGAAAAAGTATGTATTTGGTTAAATATATATAAATATAGCTCCTGTATCCCAGAGGCTTTCACTTACTCTTCCTCACTCAACAATCAATCCACTTCACAAAGCCCTTGTCTGGTAAAGCTATCGTACTTCTTTTGTCTCTCTCAGTAGACTATCAACTCCTTGAGAGCCTCTAATCATTACTGGCCCTACAACCTAAGAGACAAATTAAATGTCACTGTTAAGATTAAATAAATACTTAACCAGCACTTTTCAATTTTATTAAATCAACTCAAGAGGATGATTTTTAAGATTAAGACTTAAGATTTCTTGAGAATGTTTTAAACATTTGTTAGTTGATTAGTTTTGAGACAACTACAAAGGCTTTTCATCAATTTTAATTTTCTAATTTTTCCCTCACTACAAACCATCTATTATCAGTGTAGTTCTAAATGTCCAAAATCTACCCTAAGTCTGCATTTGGATTTTCAAAGCTGAAACATTAAGATGTCTAGAACCCCTATACACACACTCTTAAAAATTCTCAAGTGCTAATAGCAGAATTAAAACACAAACAAAAAGATTCCAATCTATAAATCAATCCTTACAATGTGGAACTTTATTAACATTTAAAATGTTGTGCCTCTGGATGAAATGCTGTACCTGTACCTCAGGTAATGTGTGGTCCTACACAGTACTTCTATTAAAATTGAACATAACAAGTTAAAATTAAGTATCTAGGCAGAAGCTAGCTGATTTAATCCTGAAAAACATTTATTTATAATTTTTCTTAAAGTCTTACCTGTATTATTAGCACTAGACTGACTGTCCTGGGAATTATCATTGCTTTCAGGAGGAGGCTGCAAGGAGGGGGATGGAGCTGTTTTAGTTCTTTTTTTGCTTGTCTTTCTTTCCACTTGACAGTCCTCTTCATCATCATCTTCACTTTCACTAAGATCATCAAACCCAAAATACTTAATTTTGTAATTAGAACTCCCAGAGCCTCCTTCATCACCTCCTGTCTCATCATGATCTTCAAAACCAAAAAATTCAAGTTTAACATCCTTTTTAGATTTAGTATTACTAGGTCGAAATCTAGTAGTGGTCTTAGAAGTTGCAATATCTGCCTTTTTTCTTAGACGGCCAGCTTCTCCCAAATCTGCAGGGGTTGATGCAGTGAACTCATCCATGCTACGTTCCATAGTATCCTGTATGGTAACATTACAAACTGACAAGCAAGATGGATGTAAAACAGTGTAATCTCTAGTCCGTCCAACCGTCCCTCTGAAACTGGTCCCAGAACTTACACTGCCTTTCTTTGCCTGATTCAGGCCATCTTTATTTGTTTCACTGTTTGCTTTGGCTAAGGCCTGATTGGTGCCGTCCATTAGCTTATCAAAATTTGATGCTCCTTGTGAGGATTTCGCTTTATTGGCCCTACAGTACGTCCTACAGTTGCTTGGCCTAAGAACACTTTGCACGATGTCTTCCTCAATGGCTTCATTTAGATTTTCCAACCGGTTTTTAAAATCCTCATCCTTCATCTCCAAAAGAGGATCACTATCCAAACTTAAAAGACAATCTTCTGATCTGATATCTTCAAAATCATTATCCCATTCATATAAACCAGTTCTTACAGATCCCTTAATCGGAGATATTTCTGATGGAGATTCTGATCTTTTTCCAAGTTGGGAGTTCCAAGTATCATTTGTTTCCTTGATTTCATCAGCTTTGTATCCAGAAGCTACAGTTGTTTCTGCACTGGGTTTCTTTGTACTATCTTCAGCATTTCTGTAAATATGGTGACTATTCTTTTCATATTCTTCACTAAAATTCTCCATTTTATCTGTAAAAATTAAAAATAAGGATAAAAAGATAAGTGACATCAATGTAAACATTAACAAATGGGAGTATCTAACTACTTAAGAATACAGAATCAATTAATCTTAAAATAACTACAGTAATGTTAAATTATGAAGAAACTGATGAATGTTTACATATCTGACATTTCCACTTTCACTTTTATTTTGGGGGAAAGGAGGTGAGGAAGAGGGAGAGAATCCTAAGCAGGCTGACACCCAGCACGGAGGCCTGCACAGGCACGATCTCACAACTCTGAGGATCGTGACCTGAGCCAAAATTAGGAGTTGGATGCTTAACTGACTGAGCCATGTAGGCTTAGCATAGAGCTCTCATGTCTTTTAATGACCTCTCCCTAGTCATTCAAGTCCCTTAAATTTGTTAAAATTAATTCAAGAGGGTCACCTGGGTGGCTCAGTGGGTTAAAGCCTCTGCTTTCAGCTTAGGTCATGATCTCAGAGTCCTGGAGCCCCACATCAGGTTTCTGCTTGGAAGGGAGCCTACTTACCCCCCCAGCCCCCCACCTGTCTCTCTGCCTACTTATGATCTCTCTGTCAAATAAATAAATAAATAAAATCTTTTAAAAAATTAATTCAAGAGATTTCAACAGTGTTAAGCAAACAGATCAATTCAGAATTAAATGACTCAGCCAAATCTTCTCAGCAGTATTACAGGTTTTGCAAATAAAAACCTTAAATTGAGATTTACTTAGTATACCTAAATAGTGTAAGGCAGGGGCCACCTGGGTGGCTCAGTCAGTTAAGCATCTGCTTTTGGTTCAGATCGTGATCCCAGGGTCCTGGAATCAAAGTCCCCCCTGAGCTCCCTGCTCAACAGGGAGTCTGCTTCTCCCTCTCCCTCTGCTTGTATGCTCTATTCAAATAAATAAATAAAACATTTTAAAAAAAAAGTGTAACACAATAAATGATAACATTCTGGCAATGTGTTTCTCTGAGTTAAGGATGCCCATAAGGCATGCCAGCTCTGTCTAGAAACCTGTCTCAAGGTCAGGTTTCTTTTGCTATTCCTGCTTTCTACTCTTTCTCCTAATCCTAAATGCCATATACATATAACTTCAAAGATTTTTTTTCCTTTTTAACAGTAGTTCTGGTGCCTAAGTGACTACAGTGGCTTATTTATGCATATCAGGAAATAGCAAACCTTAAACTTCCTATTCACTTTGTACTTGGGGAATTCACTTTTGCTATCTTTAATTTTTATCATCAGAAACATTTTTTGTTAACCTTTCTAAATGAGAGATGGAAATATGATTCAAACTGGTATTATAATTAATTCTCCCAATACTCAGTGGTAGAGAAACACTGGCAAAATGTTTATGCCAAACAATAGAAGTATTTAAAAAGTACACTTACATTTAAGAAAAGCCAATTACAGATCTCAATTAACAAACCATCAAGTATAAGCAAAGGGATGATTACATAAATTCAACGCACAATTTTTAATACTACCCAACGGGTTTAAACATAATTTAACTTGTTAGATTTATACTTACCTACCTTTAGAAGGCATCTAATACCTGTTTTATTCTTAGACATTTCCCAGCAGAAGGAACTAGTTTTCATTATCTCAGAAGTACCAATCACTAAGCCTAAAATACTGAAAAGCTAAAAATTAAAAGCTGATTCTGACAGCTGATACTTTGAAAGAGAAAGAATCAAAGCCAAGATTAAAAACAAACCAGAAAATATACCACCACTGCTTTTACTATCAAGTGGAAAGAGCACTGGTAGTGGAGTCTGGAAGCTTGTGTTGCCCTGGCTAAACTAGCTCTCTAGAGCCCAAGCAAGACCCCTAAACTTTGAGAGTTTCCCTGAGGGCTTCTATTTCTCTCAAAAGGGAAGCCACTGACCTAGACTACATTACAGCATTACTGAAGGAATTATTTCCTAATAAATAGCTTATGGGAGTACTCATATATTTAGCTACACAAAGGTCTGTGACAGGTAATTAAATGTTATATTACATGACTTTTTTTTTTTTTTTTTTTTTTTAAAAGAAGGAGGTGGAGAGAGGTGGGACAGAGGGAGAGCGAGAGAATCCTAAAAAGAGGCTCCACAGCCAGCTGGAGGCCTGGGCTCAATCTCATAATTCCGAGATCACAACCTGAGCAGAAATTAAGAGTCGATGCTTCACCAACTGAGCCACGCAGGCACCCCTACACATCACTCTCATAACTGCAGAGCATTCTACTGTCTTAATGTCACAAAATTTATTTAGGCTGTATCTAGTTGTTTTATGTAGTAAGTATCTTTCTGACTTAAAAAGTTTCTGTGAACAATAAATGTTAGTATCCCTATTTTTAAAAAACTACATCAGGGGTGCCTGGGTGGCTTAGATGGTTAAACGTCTGCCTTCAGCTCAGGTCATAATCCCAGGGTCCTGGATTGAGCCCTCCATCAGGCTCCCTAGCGGGGAGCCTGTTACTCCCCCTCCCTCTAATGCTCCCCCTGCTTGTGCTCTCACTCTGTCAAGTAAATAAATAAAATCTTTAAAAAAACAAACAAAAAAAAACCCCTACTTTTAAAAGTCTGATTAAAAAAAATTTTTTTAGGTTTATTTTTAGAAGTTTCACTTTTATTACTCCCATTTCTCCTACAATCAGAGAGAATACATGTTGTTACATGTATTTATTCCCATAAATAAGCTATCTTTCATATGCCTAACTTTGTTGTGAGCTTACATGTAATCTATTTTAAGTACAAAAAGTAATAAAGACTCCTATGGAAAATATTCTCACAGAAGTTATAAATTGGGGCACCTGGATGGTTTAGTTGCTTAAGAACCAGACTCTTAGCTTTGGCTCAGGTCAGGACCTCAGGGTCCTGGGATCAAGTCATGTTCAAGCTCGGCGCTCAGGGCAGTCTGCTTATCCTTCCCCCACGTTGTTCTCTCTCAAATAAATATATAAAACCTTTTCAAAAATAAATAAAAGTTGGGGCGCCTGGGTGGCTCAGTGGGTTAAGCTTCTGCCTTCGGTTCAGGTCATGGTCTCAGGGTCTGGGGATCAAGCCCCGCATCAGGCTCCATGCTCTGTGAGCCTGCTACTCTCTCTCCATGCTCTGTGAGCCTGCTTCTCTCTCTCTCTCTCTCTCTCTCCCTCCTCCCCTTGCTGGGCTCTCTCTGTCAAATAAATATATAAAATCTTAAAAGAAAAAAAAATCGGGCGCCTGGGTGGCTCAGGGGGTTAAGCCGCTGCTTTCGGCTAAGGTCATGATCTCAGGGTCCTGGGATCGAGTCCCGCATTGGGCTCTCTGCTCAGCGGGGAGCTTGCTTCCTCCTCTCTCTCTGCCTGCCTCTCTGCCTCCTTGTGATCTCTGTCTGTCAAATAAATAAATAAAATTTAATAAATAAATAAATAAATAAATAAATAACATCAATGAAATGTGAATATTCATTAGCAGGCCAGTCAATAAAGTGGTCTGCTTATACAAATAAATACTTCAGGGACGCCTGGGTGGCTCAGTGGGTTAAAGCCTCTGCCTTCACCTCAGGTCATGATTCCAGGGTCCCCAGATCAAGCCCCGCATCGGGATCCCTGCTCAGCAGGGAGCCTGCTTCCCCCTCCCTCTGCCTGTCTCTCTGCCTACTTGGGATCTCTGTGTGTCAAATAAATATAAATAAAATCTTTAAACAAGGGACGCCTGGGTGGCTCAGTGGGTTAAGCCTCTGCCTTCGGCTCAGGTCATGATCTCAGGGTCCTGGGATCGAGTCCCACATCAAGCTCTCTGCTCAGTAGGGAACCTGCTTCCCTCTCTCTCTCTCTCTGCCTGCCTCTCTGTCTACTTGTGATATCTCTCTGTCAAATAAATAAATAAAATATTTAAAAAAAAATCTTTAAACAAAAATACATCAGAGAAACAAAAATAAAACTATACTTCTGTAGGAACATATCTTAGTATAACTACAAAGGATAATTTGGTAATATCTTTCATTTTTTAATTTCTTTTAAGATCTTATTTATTTGACAGAGAGAGCATGCGCACAAGTAGAGGGAAGCAGCAGGCAGAGGGAGAGGGAGAAGCCGGCTCCCCACTGAGCAGGGAGCCTGATGTGCGGCTGAATTCCACGACCCTGAGATCAGGACCTGAGGTGAAGACAGACGCTTAATCAACTGAGCCACCCAGGTGCGCGGTAGTATCTTTTAAAATTAGAAATCTATACGTCAGGGCGCCTGGGTGGCTCAGTGGGTTAAGCTGCTGCCTTGGCTCAGGTCATGATCTCAGGGTCCTGGGATCGAGTCCCGCATTGGGCTCTCCGCTCAGCAGCGAGCCTGCTTCCTCCTCTCTCTCTCTCCCTGCCTCTCTGCCTACTTGTAATCTCTCTGTCAAATAAATAAATAAAATCTTAAAAAAAAAATCTATACGTCAAAGAAATGAACTTACCCTCGAAGCCAGCAGTTTTATTTAAAACCATTTACTCTATAAATAATAAGCACGAAATAAAATAAGTAACAAGGAAACTCATTACAACTTTCCTGGTTTTTGCCTTCATAAACAATACAAACACCTATCAATAAAGAACTAAATTATCATACAGCCAGCCACATATCTAAATGCTATGTAGCTATTAAAAAAGAATGAGGCAGATCTACATTATGTACAGATAGGGTTGCCCTGAGGGATAGGGATGATGGAAAAGACTTTCCTGTCTCTTGAATTGTATACTGTCTAAAAACAGGCTGTTCAAAAGCTTAAAACATAATAACTGGCAAAGGTACATATTATATACCTTGAAGACTAAGAACAGTACAGGGCACCTGGACGGCTCAGTTAGTTAAGCGTCATGATCTCAAGGTCCTGATTGAGTTGACTGCTTAAAAGTCTCTGTCCCTCCCCTGCCCCCTACAAAAAGAGTAACAATGGTACCAGACACAGGGCTGGATCCCACTACCCCAAGATCAGACACCCAACCAACTATGCCACTCGGGTATCCCTGGAGTCATTATCTTCTTTTTTTTTTTTAAGATTTTATTTATTTATTTGACAGAGAGAGATCACAAGCAGGCAGAGAGAGAGAGAGGAGGAAGCAGGCTCCCCGCTGAGCGTCGAGCCGATGCGGGACTCATTCCCAGGAACCTGAGACCATGACCTGAGCCAAAGGCAGCAGCCTAACCCACTGAGCCACCCAGGCGCCCCTGGAGTCCTTATCTTTTAAAGAATTATATTATGTAGGGAATTTGCTTCAAAATAATCCATTATAAAAAGGGAAAAGGTAGGGATAAAAATAAGACAAGACTGACTATGAATTGTTTACTGAAGCTACATAACAGACACATCTGTGTAACCGTATGCTATTTGCTATAGACTAACAACATATATATACACATATACAACATATATACTTCTTCCACCATCTTATAAGAAAGTAAAGATATTTCCTTTTACTTTTACCAAATGCATCATTACACAGGTGAGAAAAAAGAGGCTCAGAGAAGCCATTGACAGCAACAGTTATCAACTAAGCCAATATCCAAAAGACCTAATTAAAAAGCCCAGTTCTTGTCGGAGACAGGCCTCTGGCCAGGGCGGCCTCCGCCATTAAAAGATGGCGCCTGTTTAGTTGCCAGGTTAGGATTGCCTCCTGAGACTAAGTGAAACGCCCAAAGAGGAAGTAAACAGCATTGGTTGCTAGCGAAGTTGTTCGTTTAGGTGCACAGCCTGATTCGCTCCCTCCTGTACCCTGCTCGCTGATTGGTCATGTAAACGTATATAAGTGTGTAGACTTGCTGAAATGGAGAGAGAGAAGATACATCTGAAATGGGGCTTCTTGTCGTCCTTGCGGGTCGAGGGCGGTAAGTTCTATTACATTAAACTACCTAGAAGGGTAGTCACTGAAAACTGCAATACTAAAGCAGGTAAACCATCTTAATCCACATTAACAGAAAAGATCCAGATTAAACATCTAATGTTTTGGCTAGATGAATCAAGTGATGTGCTGAGGACCAGATTTAAACAAAACCTCTGACTTCTGACTAAGGAGACTGTACAGACAGAGAAGAAGCTTTGGAGATCATTATTCATCAAATACAGAGGAGGTAACTAGAAAAGTTAATTTACGGGGTAAAGGGGAACCTCCATTACAAACAAGCTGCCTTTTTTCTTTTTTTGTTTGTTTCAAGCTGCCTTTAATTATCAGGGTTGTTGTCATGAGAAGAGGGAACAAACTTATTCAATGTGTAGAAATCATTCAATTCATACAAACTGTAAGGGCTGAGAGCAGGAACATTAACGTTAAATTAGAAGTCTCCAAAGGGAATGCCTAGGGAAAAGAGTATACTCCCTTGTAATAAAAGAAGTATGTGATAAAGTGGGACTTAATTAAAATCAGTTAACTTCTACTCTGCAAAAGACACTGTTAAGAGAATGCGAAGACAAGCCACAGACCCAGAAAAAATGTCTGCACTAAATATACCTACAAAAGATCTTTATCCAAAATATATAAAGAACTCTTTAAATTCAACAAGAAAATAAACAACCCAATTACAAATGAGCAAAAAAATAAACAGGTATCAGCAAAGAAACTACTCTGATATCAAATAAGCACATGAAAAATGCTCATTGGTAGTCATTAGGGAAATGCAAAAGGCTAATTTAATTTCCTTAATATATTAAAAATTCTTATACATGAGCAAGTCAACATCTCAGTAAAAACAGAAGTTAGAAACATAAAGAAGCAATTTAAAGAAAAATATAAATGAATAACTTATGAAAAAGTATTTTATTTCATTCACAATTAAAAATCAAAGTAAAAAAAAAAATGTACAGGGGCACCTGGATGGCTGTCAGTGGAGCGGGCAACTCTTGATCTTGGGGTTGCGAGTTCAAGCCCCTCGTTAGATGCAGAGATTACTTTTAAAAATATATATTAAAGAAAAAAAAATTAAAAATAAAAAAGCACATGGGACACCGGTGTGGCTCAGTTGCATAAGGGTCTGACTCCTGATTCTGGCTCAGGTCATGATCTCAGGGTCCTGAGATAGAACCCTGCATCCAGCTCCATGCTGGGCATGGACCCTGCTTGGGATTCACTCCCTTCCTCCCTCTCCCTTTGCCGACCCCTGCACCCCCACAAACACATACTTGCTTCACCTCTCTCTCCAAAAAAAAAAAAAAAAAAAAAAAAAAGTACACAATGTTATATGTTAATTATATCTCAATAAAGTTGAGGAAAAAACAAAGTTGAACTATATTTATACTTACTAAGCCCTAAGTATATGCCCCATACTGTTATACTTTCTACATATTAATTCATTTGACTAATAGCAACCATCTGAGGTAAGCACTATTATTACAAGTTCATAAGACTTTATCCACAATTGCAACACCCAAAAAGCTCTGAAAACTAAGTTTTCTCATAATACATTCTGAAGCAAAACCTGACCTCACCTAAGTGAGACTATTTAAATAAATACAAATACTTCAGAATTTATTTTCTTTTTCTGAACAAACATGGTGTTCAATTAGAGTGCCGCCTCAGACTCTGACAGGCAATATTAATATAAAATATATACACTTCCGGGCGCCTGGGTGGCTCAGTGGGTTAAGCCGCTGCCTTCGGCTCGGGTTGTGATCTCAGGGTCCTGGGATCAAGCCCCACGTCAGGCTCTCTGCTCACTCTCTCTCTCTGCCTGTCTCTCTGCCTACTTGTGATCTCTGTCAAATAAATAAATAAAATTTAAAAAATATATATATACACTTCCTATATTCCAAAATCATCCTAAATTCCAAGACAAATCTGGCCCCGAAGGTTTTATATAAGGAAATGTGAACCTGTACCCCATTTTGCAAATTAAATATAACAGATATAAGTTACTAGTTGATAGAGTTATTAAGTGGTATTTGAAAAATAAAGCAACTTAAAAAAGAGAACAAAAATATGAAAGCAACCCAAAAGTCTCATATCAACAATGACCCATTTAAGAAATTTACAGCACATAGATACTGACATAACCATGCAGCAGTATTTTTCTTTTAAACCCTAACTCTAACATATAGCATTTATATTTGATAAATTATGCACTATTAATTGTGCAAATAATCTAGGGGAATTTTTAAATACCTAGAGCATGACAATCACAGAGAATTCTTAGAAGTTTAAGTACAAAGAATTATGAAAGAATTTTTGTACAAAGAATTATGAAAAGGATGACCATTAAAAGGCTAAGCATAAGTATGTTCATTAGGATAAAATTCTGAAGGGGAGATGGTATAGAAATATTTCAAAAAGAAAAAGGAGTACTGTAAATCATCTGGCTGTTAAAAAAAGAACTTGTTCTTTTATTATTATTTAATATATGAAAATAAACAGTAAATAATTACAGCACTTGCAAGTAACAAAAGGATTATGATAAAAGGCAAGAGAGCAGTTATTCTGGGACTGAAGGAAGGGACAGATGGAAGAGATTCTAGAGTGGTTGCCAAAATTTATTTCTTAATGTGGGTGTTGGTCATAAGGGTGTTGCTCTCATAATTCATTAAACTAAGCATATTGTTATGCATTACATTGTGTGGTTTTCTGTATCTGTGTTTTATTTTACAATAAAAAGGTTAAGAAAATCACTGATACTTATACTGAGTGTTAGTTTTACTTTAAAATTATATTATTTCATAGGAAATTATACCCTTTGCAACCATTTAAATTTATGATCAATATTTTCATGACCAGCGATCTCATCCTAGGTACTTATCCAAGAGAAATGAGGACATATGTCTAACAAAAACCTCAATGTGACAGTTTATAGCAGCTTTACTCATAACTGCCCCAAACTGAAAACCATCTAAATGTCCTCCAACTAATGAATGAATTACAGTATATATATAATAGAATACTACTCAGCAATCAAAAAGGAATGAACTACTGTTACATGGAACTGTCTTTAAAAGCATTATACTAACTCAAAGACACCAGGCTGATAAGGCTATATACCATGATCACATGTATAGGACATTCTGAAAAAGATAAAAACCAGAGACAGAAAACAGATCAGTGAATGCCAGGGCCTGGAAGTAAGAGAAGGAACTAACCAAAAAAGAAGCATGAAGGAACTTTTGAGATAACAGAAATATTCTGTATCTTGGTAATAATTACACAAATGTATGTATTTCCACAGAACTTAGCAGTTTTGTTTTAAGATATTACATCAAGTATTTTCCATTTGTCCTTCCAGATCCACTCTCCACCCTGATCTTAGCCCTCTCAGGAGGCTGACCTGTATCAAAGTCCCCTTACTTCTTCTACTGGGTTCTACCCATGAGGACCCCCAGCAGGACAAAGGAGGGAAGGAGGAAACAGGTTCAGGTACATTACCCCTCCAGCACTTTGCTTATGAAGCCCCTCAACAGAATACTGATCCTCTTAAGGTGGCCTCCACTATAAGACTCAAATGATTTCTTGTCCCTGTGAAAATGGGTGATAATAGCTTCACTGCAGCTAACCAAGCCGACAACACCATTTTTTGTGCTTTCCCTAACATTCTCCCCACACTTTTCTAAATAGCTCCTTTATATTTTCCTGGTGTTAGCCTAATTAGGACACACAACCTATTTTCAGTGGGAACCTTGACTAATAAATCCAGACTAGAACTTATAAAAATATATGGGGAGGGGTGCCTGGGTGGCTCAGTGAGTTAAGCATCCAGCTCTTGGTTTTGGCTCCGGTCATGGTATCATGGGTCCTGGGCTGCAGCTGAGTTAGGCTCCACGCTCAGCAGGGAGTTGGCTTGAAGATTCTTTCCCTTTGTCCCTTCCCTCCATGTACACACCCATACATTCTCTGTCCTCTCTCTCTCTCAGTAAATCTTCTGCATATATATGGTTCAAAAACTGCTATAGGAAAATTTGGTTCTAACGTATGCTTCTCTCACCTCTTTCTGTGTCTTGATCCAAAACGTGAACACATCTTGTGATCTACCTTCTCCTAAATGTTAATACTCAAAATATATCTGTACTTCTTTCCAATATCATAATCCAAAAATGAGCATCATCACCACCCAAACCCTTATGTCTAAAGCAAGCAGGCTTTGGTGATCAGGACACTCAAATATGCCTGGGGATTCATTCCTTCAACCAATTCCATGCCCTAGCAGAACCCTGACTACACATGTCTGTTCTTCTTCAGCCCCTTTACGTATCTGAGAGTAGGATGCTTTGGGGTCACTGGTATTCTAGCTCCCCAGAACCTGTTTATAAAACTATTATGACTCCACCCTCTTATAAAAAGCCCATTCTTTTGAGGCTTGTGCCACTCAGCTAGTTACCCTCTAATCTTCCTCATACCTGTCCATCTAACAACCTCTTATTCTTCACTTAAGGGTTTTACACAGGATTTATAACCTACCTCTCATGCCAGTCTTGCTATCATGCTGAATTCCACCAAATCCCAATCTCCTGACCTCACAGTTCTTTAACCATCTCCCATCTGTAGTCTTCTACATTCCAGCTCAAACACCAGTTCTTAGCTTCATGAAGCAACTTGTCATGTCCCAGAAAGCTTCACCTCTTAAATATCAAAATCAGATTGGATAGTTTTGGGTATCTTTGTGGTGGCAGGTTGTGACTGAGAGGTGAAGCCACTTCTATCCAAAGTGGCTTCACCTCTCAATCACAGCCTACTAACTACCTAACCTGTTCCAGTAACCCCATTCTTAACTTTTATTTAGTAAGACTCTTAGTATACTGACCCCTCTTCTCTCCTTTCTCCTATCCACCAGCCTCGTCCAGATCCTAAACATTTTAAATTCTACAGTCCATCATTTCAATCACTCTCTGGGCGATACCCTAAATTCTTCCTTCTCTATCTGTTCACACCACATCTTGTTAGATAAAAATGACCATCCAGGATAACCTAATTTTCCTTTCCAGTATTCTACATTCTGTGCAGGTTCATGGCTAAAGGTGGGAGGAGGGGCACAAATATAATGAGGGAAGTTAGAAACTGAGTTTCTAATGGTATTATCTTCACTAAGGTCTCATTAATATCCAAAAATTGTCTCTTCACAACTTCTTCCTTCCATTTTCTGCAACATCAATTTAAACCCTTTGTTCCTTCCTTCACTCCAGCCCCTGCATTTCCTTGCCTTTCTTTCCCACTTCCGGGGATAACTTCTTCTATCATTTCATGGGGGAAAAAACACTTTCCTCCATAAGCCACCTTATCTTCCACCTCTCAGGAGGCTCACATTCTCAACCATCTTTCCTCCTGTCCAGAAAACGCAGCATCCTTCTCCCAAGACCTCTCTCGCCCCTGTGCTTTGAAGCCTATGTTCTAAGGCTCTTCCATGCAATCAAACCTTGCAGAACCCCTCTCATCACCTCATAACTTTTCAAAACCTCTCTTCTCCCCATCTAACATCTTTAACAAGTCATGTACATTCTTGCTACCCCCATACCCTCACTATGTACTCACTACTCAGACTGTTTCAACCCAAGCTGCATACTCCAATACCAGCTTTGTGGTCCTGAGAACATTCCAATTCAGTTGATCCTTCATGAACACCTTTTTGCTGGCTTCTATAAGATAGCACCGACTCAATGTGCCTACTGATGCTCTGCTCTTATTCAATTTCCTTATCTAGTTTTTCTTCTCTCCATCAAGTATTACAAGTTCTTCATAGCACAGTGCTTTTTCCTCTTACATTCTCAATGACTTCATGTAATCCTGTAATTTCAAGTAACATTCATTCACTCATTCATTTACTATTTACTTTTTTTTTTTAAGATTATTTATTTATTTATTTGACAGACAGAGATCACAAGCAGGCAGAGAGGCAGCCAGAGAGAGAGAGAAAGGGAAGCAGGCTTCCTGCGGAGCAGGGAGCCCGATGCGGGGCTCGATCCCAGGACCCTGAGATCATGACCCGAGCCGAAGGCAGCAGCCCAAACCACTGAGCCACCCAGGCGCCCCTACTATTTACTTTAAGTAGGCTCCACACACAAGCAGGGAGCCCAACAGGAGGCTTGAACTCATGACCTTGAAATCAAGACCTGAGCTGACAGGAAGAGTCAGACCTTTAACTGACTAAGCCACCCAGGTGCCACCTCAAATAACATTTATATGCTGAATCTCAAATGTATTATCTCCAAACAAGACTTCTTATCTAAGTTCCATACTAGTATATCCTAACCCTCACAAATACCTCAAATTCAATGTGCATAAACCTGAACTGATGAACTTGCCCTCAAAATGTCCCTTTATCTCAAAGAATGACATTACCATTTGTTCAGGTACTCACATTAAATACTGAGAATCATTTTTAACGTCTCCTTCTTCCTTACTGCCCATGCTACTAAGCTGTCACTTTTATCCTTTGCTCAGTACAGCAGGTCTCAAGTTAAATGTTAGCCTTGCCCCTACCCCTCACTCAGACCAGTAAATAGGCTATTATACAATTTCACAGGACCCTATATTTTTCTTTCCACTTTTAAAGTTTATTTATTGGGGCACTGGCTGGATCAGACGGTTGAGCAGCTGCCTTCGGCTCAGGTCATACTCTCAAGGTCGTGGGATGGAGCCCTGCACCACGCTCCCTGGCAGGGAGCCAGCTTCTTCCTCTCCCTCCACCTCTCCCCCTGCTCATGCTATCTCCATCTCAAATGAATAAATAAAACCTTTTTCAAATGAATAAAAAATAGGGGTGCCAGGGTGACTCAGTTGGTTAACCGATTGCCTTCGGCTGAGGTCATGATCCCAGAGTCCTGGGATCAAGTCCTGCATGGGGCTCCCAGCTCCATGAGGAGTCTGCTTCTCCACCTGACCTTCTCCTCTCTCATGCTCTCTCTCTCTCTCTCAAATAAATAAATAAAATCTTAAAAAAAAAAAAAGTTTAAGTAATCTCTACACCCAATATGGCACATGAACTCAGTTCCCCAAGATCCAGAGTCACATGGCTCTTCTGACTCAGCCAACCAGGCATCTCAGATCCTTCTATCTTTCTATAATTTTCAGCACACTTCTTATTCTGTCTTCAATCTACTGCCTTGCCCACTAGAATGTGAATAAGACAAGATCTTGTTCTTTGGCATAAATGAGCTCTCAGCATAGAGGACACTAAAATAGCTGAATGGTTGGAAGGCAGGCATTCCCCCAGACCTTCCTACAAACTAATTTATCCTCCTCTACTATCAGGGCTCTCGAAAAGTTGTGGACTGCTTCCTGGAGTCAGAGATTGGACCAGAAAAATATATGTATCATCTGGCTCTAAATTCTAAAAATATGGCATATGGAAAATCTCTGAAAAGCATCAAGTATTATACAAATGTGATGGTCATTGTTTTAAAAGCAGTTACTTATTAATCAGCGGCAATCAAGAGTTCCATTCCCAGAGGGCAGAGATTATGCTTATAGTTTCTAAGTTTCTATATACTACCCTCCCATGGCTGGTATTCAACCTGGATCCAAAAAGAAACTTGTTAGTGGTCTACTGCACTTTTGTTTTGCTCAGACCCTGAAAATAATTCTCCTTTTACTAAAAAAATATTTTACAAGAAATTAAAAGTTCTGGAGCACCAGCTCGCTCAGTCGGAAGAGCATGCCACTCTTAACCTCGGGGTTGTGAGTTCCAAGCCCAATGCTGGGTATAGAGATTACTAGAGAAGTTAATAAACTATGGGGCGCCTGGGTGGCTCAGTGGGTTGAGACCTCTGCCTTCGGCTCGGGTAGTGATCCCAGGGTGCTGGGATCGAGCCCCACGTCGGGCTCTCTGCTCGACGGGGACCCTGCTTCCCCCCCTCTCTGCCTGCCTCTCTGCCTACTTGTGCTCTCTGTCAAATAAATAAAATCTTTTTTAAAAAAGTTAATAAACTATAAACAAACATACGAACAAACAACAACAAAAAACGGGGCACCTAGGTGACTCAGTTGATTAAGCAACTGCCTTTGACTCAGGTTATTATCCTGGAGTCCCAAGATAGAGTCCTTCATCGGGCTCCCTGCTCAGTCTGCGTCTCCCTCTGACCTCTCCCCTCTCATGCTCTCTGTCTCTCATTCTCTCTCTCTCTCTCTCATATAAATAAGTAAAATCTGAAAAATAAAATTCTACTTTAGGGCGCCTGGGTGGTTCAGTGGGTTAAGCCGCTGCCTTCGGCTCAGGTCATGATCTCAGGGTCCTGGGATCGAGGCCCGCGTCGGGCTCTCTGCTCAGCAGGGAGCCTGCTTCCCTCTCTCTCTCTGCCTGCCTCTGTCTGCTTGTGATCTCTCTCTCTCTCTCTGTCAAATAAATAAATAAATAAAATCTTTAAGAAAAATAAAATTTAAAAAAAATTCTACTTTAGAACAAAATAAGCAAAATTAATCTTTCAGAATTTGCATACTGAATTTCCATTTGTATATAACAAAAAATTAAAAATAGAAGATACTTATTACTTATAAATAAGGTCAGTTTTATTGACTAAGTATTATAACTACTTAGGCCAAAATTCTTATTAAAATTACTTAAATAACAACAAGAGAGAATCCATAATATGTTCCCATCAGTTATTTCCAACATCAAAAATGACTGTACAGTGATACTATTATTTTTTTAAAGATTTCTTTATTTGGGAGAGAGAGAGAAAGTGCACAAGTTAGGAAGGAGAAGAAGAGGGAGAGAGAGAGAATCTCCAGCAGAATCCCTGTTGAGGAGTCCAATGCAGGACTTGCTCTAAGCCAAAATCAGGTGTCACCTCACTGAGAGCCACCTAGGTGCCCCAGTGACATTTTATTTATTTTTATTAACATATAAAGTATTATTTGTTTCAGGCACGCAGGTTGACATATTTTAAATATAAGTCTTTAAATATGATAAAATTATGTTCATTCATGAAAAGAACACTGTGGATGTCTTTCAGATCTTCTACTAGTAATCCAAATTATTCACTAAACTGTCCTTTACCCTCTATAAAATGGAAATAAAGCCTGGCTTACATAGTTGTGATTAAGGGTCAACTGATACATAAAGGGCTCAAAATAAAGTAGTAGCTAAATAAATAATAGGTCTTTTATCTACTTCTCTTAAAAAGAATTTTAGTTGCACCTGGGTGGCTCAGATGGTTAAGCATCTGCCTTTGGCTTGGGTCATGATTTCCAGGTCCTGGGACTGAGCCCCATGACAGGCTCCAAGCTCAGTAGAGAGTATGCTTCTTGTCCCTCTCCCACCCTGCTTGTACTTTCTCTCTCTCAAATGAATAAATATCTGAAAAACAGAATTTTAGGTACTACTTAAATATATTCTAAACAATATATTCAGTACCTAAATGAAAGCTAGTAACTGTTCATGATATTATACTTTCAGAATTCTTTAATAATCCTCATTAGACACCTATACTTTATCCAATAAGCAGATGAAAATCTCATCTCACCTCAGGAGTTCCTGGCCTACTTTAAGCTTTCAGGAATAGAATAATGCAACCCTTTCTAAAAATCATCTTTAGTTCCTAATCAAGGTTCTTAAACTCCTGACAATAACATCCATCTAACACACAAACACTCAGTACAGCTTTAAGCAAATGGAAAAAAATATATTGGCTACGAAACCAGTCATGCAAATTAAGATCCTATGCAGTAGTTATCTCAATATTTGGCAGGATGTGTAGACTGAATCCCAGCTGGCTGGCAAGGAAAGTGTGCCAAGTAGAAATATAAGTCTTTGCATACTTTATTCTAGAGTCCTGATTAAAAACCTGTAGCAGAAAGCACAAAGACGGAAAATGGAACAGCCTCATACAAAAGGCAAGAGAAGCCTTCTTGTGACCCTAATACAGCCCTTTAAAGAACTTTTTAAAGAACATTCCACGACCTCATAATTATAAGGGCAAACCTTTAGGTCCTGCTAAGGGCCATTTTTAAGCAGCACACCTGTTTAGAAACTCACTTTAATAGCAATCACAACTTAAGTATTTGCGTATAAAACACAAGTCCTGAATCTACACTGAAATAATCCAGGGAGGGGCACCTAGGTGGCTCAGAAGGTTGGGCCTCTGTCTTCAGCTCGGGTAATGGTTTCAGGGTCCCTGGGAGCCCTGCATCCGGCTCTCTGCTCAGCAGGGAGCCTGCTTCCCCCTCTCTCTGCCTGCCTCTCTGCCTACTTGTGATCTCTCTGTGTCAAATAAATAAAATCTTTTAAAAAATAAAATAAAATAATAATAATAATAATCCAGAGAGGGGTGCCTGGGTGGCTCAGCTAGTTAAGCATCTGCCTTTGGCTTGGGTCATGATCTCAGGGTACTGAAATGGAGGCCCAGGTCAGGCTCCCTGCTCAGTGGGGGCTTCTCTTCTCTCCCTTTGGTGTGTGGGTGCTCACTCTCTCTCCCTAATAAGTAAAATCTTTTAAAAATAACAAAAATAAAAATAATAATAATCCAGGAAGGAAGGCCTAGGTAGTTCAGTAGGTTAAGTGTCTGACTCTTGATTTCAGCTCAAGTTATCTCAGTGTCATGAATCAAACCCATCGGGCTTTGTGCTCAGGAGGGAGTCTGCTTCTCCCCCTATCACCCTTCCCACCCCTTCTCCCAAATAAATATATAAATCTTTAAAATAATCCAGGGAGTAGAGGATGGAAAGTAGAGTGAGTATGGAGCAAATGGGGCATGGAGAGACAGAGGAAGAGGGAGAAGCAGATTCCCCACTGAGCACAGAGCCCAACCTGGGGCTCCATCTCAGGATCCTGAGATCATGACCTGGGCCAAAGGCAGAACCTTAACCTACTGAGCCACCCAGATGCCCTTAAGTTTTCTGTTTTTAAATGAAAAGTTAGGACATTGGGCACCTGGGTGCCTCCATCGTTGGGCATCTGCCTTCAGTTCAAGTCATGATCCTGGGGTCCTGGCATCGAGTCTCACATCAGATTCCCTGCTCAGGAAGAAGCCTGCTTCTCCCTTTCCCACTCTCCCTGCTTGTGTTCTCTCTCTGGCTTTCTCTCTCTGTTAAATAAATAAATCTTTTTGAAAAAAAAAGAAAAAAGAAAGAAAGAAAGAAAAGTTAGGACATTTAAGCAACTCAACCATTCCTTGCAGTTCTCATTCAGTCTGTAATCTTGCTTCTGGTTGTCTTTCCCATCAAACCTCTATTTGGAAAATGGCAACAATAATACATATCATCATGACCTCATTCTGCATTTCCTCTCCAAATAAGCCAGTTTTTTAAAGTACTCCCTCGAATGAAGTATAATAATATAGATAATGAAACAATTTTACCAGTAGCTAAAAAATTAACCACATATTCCCCTACAGAGAAAGATATGCACCTAACACTTAATGCTAAGAGAAATTAGATACAGTAAATCTGAACCTTTTCACCGATGTGATATAATTCTACAGTGAAAATGGTCTGAATTCCATGGGAAGGAATTTAGCTAGTATGCTTTGAACAAACTTTATCCCAAAATTTCTCAAAGGCTCTTGAATAAAATGACCTGCAAGGGAGTTCTGAGACATTACATGTACAGTTTTATCTTGAGTCCAAAATTTTATCATTCTCAAGGATTTCTAATTCAAAAAAGGCTAGGAACCACTTTAGATTTATAAAGACTCCCTTTATCAAAAATTTAAGTTTGGGTTTCTAAACTTCAACTAAAACCAAAGGCTTGTTCAAGGACAGTAAAGACAGTAACAATGTGACAGACATAGTAAGAGTAGAGTCTAGAAACAGGGAAATGCCCAAATGTTAGAGGGCAGGAGCAAAAAAAAAAGGAAGGTCATAATGTACACAAGTATTTCCAAAACTATAATCAACTTATAAACATACAAACCTATAAATGGTTTTTAAGAACTTAGAATAAGGGGCACCTGGGTGGCTTAGCGGGTTAAGCCTCTGCCTTTGGCTCGGGTCATGATCTCGGGGTCCTGGGATTGGGCCCCACATCAGGCTTCTGCTCAGCAGGGAGCCTGCTTCTCCCCCCCACCCCCGCCTGCCTCTCTGCCTACTTGTGATCTCTCCTTATCGAATAAATTAAAAAAAAAAAAAAAAAAAGAACTTAGAATAAGACTACCATAAGAACTAAAACCATTCCTTTAAAGTTCCCTTCTTACCCTACTGGGGGCTGCCAGAGTTGCTGCAGCTCTGAGTGGTCAAAGGAAAAGAGAGGAAAAAAAATATTCATAGAGCTACCTCATGCCCTTTCCACTAAGAATACCTCGTGAAGAAGGAAGAGGGACGGGGTGCCTGGGTGGCTCAGAGGGCTAAGCCTCTGTCTTCAGCTCAGGTCATGATCTCAGGGTCTTGGGATCGAGCCCCACATGGGGCTTTCTGCTCAGCGGGGAGCCTGCTTCCTCCTCTCTCTCTGCCTGCCTCTCTGCCTACTTGTGATCTCTGTCTGTCAAATAAATAAAATCTTTAAAAAAAAAAAAAAAGAAGAAGAAGAAGGAGGAAGAGGGACAAGATGTTCTTAAACATCTATTTATCTGTATTTTAGTACACATTTTCTCCTCATGAAACCATTCTAATGTTGTCTGGGCTCCCAGTCAGTCCACAGTATCAGCAGTAGAACTACAATTTAGCTGTATCAGACTGGGAAGCTAATATCTACAGAAAAGCTAATATTTCTACAGAAAACTGTTTCCAGTTCCCACCTAACAACTTCTTATGGTGGTATGGACAGATACAGACCTAACATCAGCAAAACCATATAAGCAACTGCCATTTGTGTACATTTAATTTCTAAGTTCATATTGTTCCTCTACCTAAACATTCATCCTGCTGTTATCCTCTCCCTGCCAGTGACACCCTGCTCTCAAAAAGACAGCACCTGGAAAAGCTGTGTCTGCCTTCCTTGACCAGTTTTGTCACTTCCTCAGCCTCATCTTCCTTCCTCCAGGCTATGTGATCCACAGAGTGCATGAACTATCAGAGGACAAGACACAGCAGTAAGAACACTGGATAACTGAAGTGGAACAGCACTCCCACAGCCACAGTGGAGGGCACACATTATGTGCTCAACGTGTTAAAATCGCTAAGTGAATCTCACTCCAGTTGTGCCACTACCCAACCTTGGATAGTCACTTGACCTCTTTGAGCCTCATCTATAAAGTAAGTAGACCTGAGTTAGTTTATTTTGGTTTAACAGTCCTATGATTACGTTTTTAGAAGCTGATCTGAGAAACAGTTTTTAAGCTGTTTTTTTAATGAAAGTTTATCCTAGCCTTAAGTTTTAAACAATGCTTCAGAAGAAAATGTGGGCAAAGCATAAGGACAGCCAAATCAGAATTAACCGGCAGAATCAAGGGAATGACAATAACAGCTGGCTCGTCCTCTCATCCAAGGGTGGAAAAAAAGAGTGAAAAATGTTCAGCATTTTTAGTAAAACTATGCAAGGCAAACTCTTTTATTATACTGTTCCGAGGCACTTATATTAAGCCTCAAGTACAAACTCTTCTTAAGAATTCAGTACGAGGAAAAGTTTTGTCTTTATACAGATCTCTTTTCAAAATAAGAGATCTGTATAATCTTTTGTATCCCCAAACTTTGCCAGAAGTTTAAATCTAAGGTCTATTTTCAACTACAGTGCTATCCATCCTTGTCCTATTACTAATAAAGCAAGCATGCTCTCTCCTGCTACCTCCAATCTCAGTTCTTTGGTCTTTTAATTAATTATACTTTCATCACTAACTCTAAATCTCAAATCTTTTACAAAAGGACCAGGGATAAAATGGACAAAATATATTGTTTTCTGCATGAATACTAGATGCCAGATTTACAAATTAGCACCTTAAAAATACAACTGGTTTTGTGGATTAAAATCTATTAATACAAGTTGCTAACCAGACTCCAAACAAATCTCAAATTGCAATCAAGTTCAATTCTTCAGTGTTTCCACAATACCTCCTTAATCTTTCTAAACTAGTTTTGAAGGAAAGCCAAACACTCCTAAACTTAATCCTCAGTGTAAATGCTCATCCAATTTCCATTATCAGTAACAATACAAATCCTCCACAGTAACAGAAATGAGATACTGTGTGATGCTAACCCAACAAAAAGAGATGTTTCTTGCGGAAACGGAGTTACAGATATAAGAAAAACTGTTCCCAAAATGTACCATGAGTAACAGCCTGGAAACATTAATATCCAAGTTGCTTAAGTAAAACTTCAACCCCCAACTGGTTTCTTTAAAGTTCTTAAGTCTCTTCTACAAAATTACCTATAGTCCCCATTAACCACAATTGCATAAAGAAAACACAAGAAGCACAGTATTTTAGAATTCAAAGCATTTAACTAAATGGTTTACACAAAGCTCTTCTGGCTCAGAATAAAGAAATTCAAAACTTACCTGAAGTCATTAATTTAGCACAGCTACTTTTGCTTGCATCATCTTCCAAGATTCGGTTTGTGCTCTTTTCTTTCCCAACCAAAGTTTCTTCCAAATGTAAGCATTTATCAGATACAACACTGTCTTCACCCACTGCATGACTAATTTTGCTATTAGCTTCAAGTACAGAAGTGACCTCTTCCAGCTGAGCAGCTTCACTAGATTCTGAATAAGTGGAACCCTTACCCTGGGCTAAATTCTTTGAAGAAACTGGTAGAGACTCATCATCACTATCAAATCCGAAAGGATCTCCAGTATTTTCTTCTTCCACTTTAGGTTTCTTCGGAATTTCTTGGATATCTGGTTTGAAATTGGGCCTCTTCTGCCCTAATTTAGCCATAAATGTGGTCTCTCCCCATTTTGTGCTAAGGGTGGTCCGTTTGTTGGAAAAGACTTCATCAAATTTTGAACTGCCATTTCCTCCTTTCCTACTGTATGTTTTCCCAAATCTGGATGTCATTTTGACACCTGTTTCATATTCTCTGTGGAAAAAAAAAAGTAAGAATATATATATAATCACCAAATATGTAACAAATGTTAACACTGAATATAAAAATAAGAACCAGGGATTCTCCCCTTGGGGCTTTTCAAAACTGAAGATACAAACCTGTAAAATGGTTAAATACATATGAGAGGACGTATAAAGGAAAGGGGTTCATTTTTTATTCTACAGATTTCCAGATCTCCATTTCCTTCTTTCAGTGAGTACATATTCACAAACTACTTAGAAAGCAAGCAAGTATAAAAACTAATAACCAACTCATCCCCCAAACCAACTTAAGAACAGAACATCAACATTGTTGATGAACACTGAAACCCTTTTTTAGGTTTCAAATGAATCTAAGCACTATCCTTATAAATACAAGTTACCTTTACAAAAATCATCTCAATAGGTTATTACTCCTAATATAAAATCTTAAACACAAAACGTTGATTTTTTTCAGGATCCCAGAAATACCAAATAATTGACTAAATTAGGTCTTTGAAACTTCAGAGCATTTATTCAACTGAAGGGGAAAAAGTCAGAAAAATGGTACTATTTTCTCACGTATTAGAAACTACAGCCCCCCCCCTTTTTTTAAGGTTTTATTTATTTGATAGAGAGAAAGATCACAAGTAGGCAGAGGCAGGCAGGGGGAGAAGCAGGCTCCCTGCTGAGCAGAGAGCCTAATGTGGGGCTTGATCCCAGAACCCTGTGACCTGAGCAGAAGGCAGAGGCTTAATCCACTGAGCCAGCGAGGCACCCCAGAACCTATAGCTTTTAAAACAATCTTAAAGGTTCTGATTCTTGGTCTAATGTTGGTTGAACTGCGACTTGACAAATACTCCCTAGTTGGTCATCTTCCTACTCACAAGGAACCATACTTTTTCTATCTTCTTTGTCCCTATAGTGCTGTGCTCCTTTGCTGAGTTACGTTTTCCTGAAGCTGGTGAACTCCAGCATACTAGACTGCTCTGATTATTAAACGAAGCAAAAGAAGCATATAACTTTATTTCCCACTCTGCTTTATAAAAGATAAATGCACTCATCTGATGTGCCTACATAATAACTACTATGAGAAAAAAAATTTAGGACAGTAAATCAGAAGTAAAACGTTTTTAAAGCAAATTACAGTCCTTTTTAAACACTATGAATTCTTATCCATTTCCTACACTTTAACCTTCTAAAGTTTAAATACCGATATGTCAAATATATCTAGAAATAAAGAACTGTCTAGATTTTTTAAAGAAAATCTTTGTATCTTGAAATTTAAAATACGACAACTGGAAATACATTTGTCTTCTACTTTTGAATACGTTTTGATCTACATTTTAAACACATTTTCCTCTACTAACTTAAATTCTTGCAACTTACATCACTATAAACTTAGTTTTATATATATCCAGTAGAGGATTTTCCTCTCATTTTTGGTTAGAAACCAATTCTAATTTGACAAAGTAACTATCTGGTCATCATACAGCTCTCCGTTAAGAGAAAATAGTGTGAAGACCTTCTAATATGACAGAAAACCTTTTCCTGAGATCTATTTCCCATCTACTGTAGATTTACACTAAAGAATCATTCGTTCCTGTTGCATAAAGCCTAAACAAAACTAAGTATATCTGGCAGCTCTAAGAACAGAATAAAGCCCTGATCCACACACCTACATTTACACATACACCAACAAAGCTGGAACATTTTGTATACAATTACATGGTAGCGATCACCTAAAAATGTCAACTAAAGGCCAAACCAAAAATCTAGACTTGAACTCCTTTGGGCCCTGGAGGAAAACGGTCCTGGAACCACAAAGCGTTCACTGTTTCATGTTGAAAGTCTGTAAGCACTTGATATAAAGGAGTTAACTATATTAAGCAATAAGAAAATAATGCTTATGTTTTTTAAGAGTCCACCCTTATAAATATATATAAAATACTAGTGAAATAACATCAGCAATTCTCTAGCTTTAAAGGATGTGGAACAGAAAGCATGTAGATGAGAAACATTTGGTTAAGAGTAACTATTGAATCTGAACGATTAATACACGGGTGATCATTACATAATACCCCCTACTTCTGACTTCCTTTAGTTTTCCATGTCTTTTTGGAAAAGTCACTAAACAGACAACTGTGGTAGCATTATCTACGCCTAGGGTATAAAGCAGGTTTAATTCAAACACAGTTGACATTTTATTTTAAGAATATCTCAAGTACATAGGCTGTCTTGTTCAGGTTTCAAACTCCAAAGACTTTCCTAACGAAAAAGGAAAGAATGATTCACAACTAAGTCTTTTTCGGTCGTTGGGCCCTTGCTTCTGCCCAAAGCCAGGTCGAATTTTCAGGAAAGTGCGCTAGGATGAAAAGTCCTCACAATTAACCCTCAACGAAGTGCAGCGTCTTTAGGATCCCCAAGAGCTTAGAGGCTTCCACTAAGAAGTGAAAGCCGGAGAGGGCGAAGCTAACCACCCAGAAATCCTCACCTGGGGGCGGTCGGTGCACCGGGAGGTGGCGGGGAGAGGCGGCCCCCTCCGGCTGGAAGCTCACGCAACTTTTCTCCTCCCCACCCCCACCGCCAGGAACGGGATGTAGCTTCCGACGCCCCGGAAGCCTCTGCGACTGAATCCCCAAAGCAGTGTAAGGCCTCGGTGGCGGCCAGGGGCGGAGAAAAGACGGCGAAGGACTCAGGGCTGAAACCAACGCACTTGACCGCGCTTGGGGAGGGAAGTAAATTAGAAGCCGCCCGGAAGGAACTCAGAAAAAGGAAAAATAAGAGAGGAAAAAGAGAGTTCCTCATGTCGTTTCCCTGCCCAACTTCCTCAGAGGCCGTGTAGGTGAGACAGCGAGACTTCCAGACCCCTACCTCCCCCACCCTCCCTGACTCGCTCCGGGCCTAGGCAGCCGCCCGAGACCTCACTTACCCTCGGCGCCTGGCGGGTGCTTTGGCCTCGGGCCGCCTCCGCCTCTCCTGCTCCCAACGGCCCACGGACGGGCGCGGGAGCCCCGCGCGGGAGAACAGGGGCGGCTTGTGCGCGAAGAGAGGCAAGGGGCTCCGCCACCGTCAGAACCCGCGACTCCGCTGTGGGTAAATAGGAAACCCGGTGGAGGAGGGGGGAGGAGCGGCGGCACCGCAACTTCCCTCCCCGCCTTGAGCGCCGCCGGCCGGGCCCGGGTCTAGGCCTCCCTGGCCGCCGCCGCTGGAGCCGGTACCGGAGCTCGCTACGTGCCCCCGCTAGGCCGCCGCCGCCTCCTGCGCCGCCGCTTCCGCCGGTGAATGGTCAGCGCTGGAGTTTGAACAGGGCCCTGAACCATCTCAACGCCATTTGCGCTCCCGGCCCCCACCTCCTTCCTCCAACAGCCGCTCGCTCCGTCACTCCGCTTCCCACAGGCCCCGCGCGGCCGTCCGACCCCACAGCCAATCGCGCGGCAGCTTACTCAAACCGCCGCGCAGGCGCCGCTCCCCGCATGCTCCGGCGCCCGCCATTGGTCCGGCCGCGGCGCCCGACGGGAGTTGTAGTCCCGGTCCGCGAGGTCCCTATACTCGGAGCGGGGCGCGGGTGCGGGTGGCGGGAGGAACGGTCGTGGCGGGTCTGACCCGCTCGGGCTCGGGAGCCAGTTTCAGCTCCCGGCCCTGTCGGGAGACCCAGGTGCTGCGGGGGAGGGCCGGGGCCTCAGTGCAGGCAGCTGTGTCAATCGTTTCCCCCCCAGGGACACGCCGGTGTCTAGGGAGGATGGGTTGTGCAGCTGCGCCAGGCCTGCTGGGGCCGCGGCCCGGGATCGGGGAGGTGGGGAGCTGGCGGCTCGGAACCGCCCTCAGCCCGGCCCGGCGGATTCTGGCCCAGCGCAGGTAACGACTGCGGGAACCGGGAAGCCCGATGCGCTGGGCATGTAACGCCGCGAGTGATGTCGGCTCCCGCCGGTAAATGCTCCCCCTCCGACTCCTCGGCCGTACGTTCATAGTTCTCGGATCTCTCCCGCACCCGTTAAAAGTGACCCCGAGAATACTGGCTGATATTAAGGAATTATCGTTAACCTTGTTGGGTTTGATAACGATAATGTGGTTATGTAAGAACTAATTTTTAAAAATGACTAAAGTTTTGATGGGTAAAATGATTTCGAGTCTGGTATTTACTTGAAAGTAACTCCTACAAATACCGGGCGAAGGGGAATAAAAGAAACCAACAGGGTGTTTTTCCGTTGTTGCGTGATACGTACACAAGGGCTCATTATTCCAGGCTCTCTAATGTTTCTGAAATTTTCCATAATGAAAAGTTTAGAGCAATGAACCAGTGATTGCCTCTGGGGAGGACAGGGAGGTGGGAGATGAAAGGGGGAAAGTGTTATTTACACTGTACGCTCTTTTGTGCTGTTCAGGTTCTTTTTCCAGATCAATGTATTACGTATTCAGAAAGTTGGAAATTTGGGGGTTTTCTGTCTTTTTTTTTTTTTAAAGCTTCAGTGGGAAAACAGCATTCTAAAAAGTAGCGCTATCAGTTTGTGTTAAGAGGTACGTGATTCATCTGTCCCGGACAGCCCTGTTGTTGGGTGGGTGGTTAATGGAGATACACCTGGGAAATTAGAAAACTAATTGGTTCTAGTGAAAACCCCGCCCCTTCTTCCACAAAAGGATAATGTGCTTTAAACGCGCCCAGAAGTTACCAAATTCCTCCAATATATTCAGAAAACTCCGAATAAAGAAAAAAAAAATAGTTCAGAGATTCTGCAGCCCTTCCCAGTGGGAAGTTAAAGTGGATTTTAGCAGGCTGACTTGTTTGACTTTTGCAATATTGCTTACAAAATTTATATTCTGACATTTACAATTTCCCAAATATCACAACAGTACTTTCTCTTGATTGTTTCAAAATAAATAAACTTTTGATAGCTTTTGTGACTGGAAGTTATAACCAGGTCTGCATATTCCACTGTGGGCAGTATGTGCATGACTTGTATTTGGGTCAGTTTTGTCTTTTTTTTTTTTTTTAAGATTTTATTTATTATTTGACAGAGAGAGAGACACACACACACACAGTGAGAGAGGGAACACAATCAGGGGGAGTGGGAGAGGAAGAAGCAGGCTTCCTGCAGAGTTGGGAGCCCGATGCGGGGCTCCATCCAAGTATCCTGGGATCATGACCTGCGTTGAAGGCAGACGCTTAACAACTGAGCCACCCAGGTGCCCCAGTTTTGTCTTTTTTTAAAAAAACCAGCATAGGATCTTATTTTATCTGTTTAGAGATTGCGAGCAGAGCAGAGGTGCTAGCTGCACTTACTATAATTATTTAGATGACAGAGTGGTGGGTGCTAATTAAGGGGTAATTATCATCAGAGGCAAAGGCTAAGATCAAAAAGCCGAAAGTGGTGGAGAGACAATTGCAAGATCTTCCTGCAAAAGTGGTGCTGTGAACCCTCCTGGACCAAAGGATGTATTCTTTATGACCTGGCCTGGTTATTTGGCTGGGTCAGTGACTCCACATGAGGCTTAAATAGAAGAAGTAATTTTTTATAGACAGAGACAATCCATGGAACCCATTTAGGGGTTTTTTGTGCAGTAACTGTGTTTGCATAGCATTAAATTCTTGCCACTCAAAGAGTGATCCCAGGTCAGCAGCATAGCATAATCTGGAAGCTTGTTGGGAATACAGAATTCCTGTCCCCAACTCCACTGAATCAGAATTGGTGCTTTTAACAGGATTCCCCAGGTAACTGGTCCACACAGGAAAGGTGGACAAGTCCTATTTTTTCAAGGATACCTATAGGTTTATCTAAACTCTAATCTTTTTTGTTACGATTCGGGAAGGAAAGAAACCATTAAGAACCTATTATACAACAGATATGATGCCAGGCTCTTCATTTGCATCCCTGCTTGTTATCCCTGTTTTACAGGTGAGGAAATTGAGAAGTTGGCATTTGCTCAAGGTATGGTAACTAATGAGGAAGTCCTACATTTTCCTTTTTTTTTTTTAAGTTTTTATTTATTTGTCAGCAAGAGAGCACACAAGCTGAAGAAGTGGCAGGCAGAGGGACAAGCAGGCTCCCTCCTGAGCAAGGATCTGCTTCCCCCACCCCTCCCCGCCGCCGGCCCCATGCTGGGCTCCATCCCAGGACCCCAGGATCATGACTGAGCTGAAAGCAGATGCTCAACCAACTGAGCCACCCAGCCGTCCCCAAACATTTTCTGAAACATTGGATACCCATTATTACTTACAGATACTGTTGAATCTAGTAGAAAATGGTACAGGATTTGAAAAGTGGAAAACAGTGCATGTGGGTGTAGTATGTGGAAGCTTACTATGTTAATCCCGAACAGAGCTGTGCTGGGGCTCTCTGCTCTCCTCCTTTAGTGCCTCATACTAAAGACTGCCTATTCTAGAGCCCCTCCAGGAGGAAGTACAGACTGGGCCTTTAGGGAGCTCCATTCAAGTGGAGTACTACTTTGTTTCAGCCAAAAAAAGAAAATCCTGCAAAGAAAACTACTAGAAGAATCTGTCCTGCCATTGTTGTGTCTTTGTTCTAGCCCAGGCATGGGAATTATTAGAACTAGAGTTGCTAAATAGAGCTGTGTAATCTTTTTCTGATAATGGGTAATAAAATGTATCCCAATTTACAGAATTCAGAGAACTAGAAGTCAGAAATTACCACATTGGTTATAGGAAATTTTTCCTTATCTTTGGATGGGGAATAAAAATTATAAATCATATACTTGCATGTTGTAGTGGTGTGTTACAGTGCCCTACAAGATGAGGGCCAGGCCCTGCCCTTACCTCCCTAACACTCCCCAACCCTTCTCTCTTTTCAGTTAGTCTATTCCCACCCCCACCCCAGCCTATTTTACTTAAATTATAATACCCAGGGTGCCTGTGTGGCTCAGTTGGTTCATTAATCATCTGCCTTGGGCTCTGGTAAAGATCCCCAGGTCTTGGGATTCAGCACCCACCCCACCCCCAACCCTCCCACCGCCGCCAGGCTCCCTGCTCAGCGGAGGAGCCTACTTCTCCCTCTCCCTCTGTGCCTCCGCCTGCTTGAGCTCTCAAATAAATAAAAGTCTTTAAAAAAATAAAAATTAAAAATAAATTGTAAATTGTAACACCCCAGTCCAAAAATGTTCATTATTTCTACTTTATTTTTCTTCAGGGCATTTATCTCATCTAGTATATCACATTTTTGTGTTTGTATTATATATTTATCTTCCCTATGAGGGAAGGGATTATTATCTCCTGCTAAAACCCTAGCACATGGAAGAGTGTGTAGTACACAGTAGGTGCTCAACAAATACTTACTTAAATGCTCCCCATTTATTTCCTTCTTTCATGTAAGATTGTATCTTGAAAGGAAAGAGACTTGAAACTAACAATAGTTTCCTATAACTGGTAGCACCATAAATAGTTGACTGGGTTTTCCCAAGTGGGGGAAGAATGCTTTCTGGAGTTATCTTTTGTTCTTGCTTTGGATAGGCTTTCATTCTGAGAATTGAGAAGATGAATATTACTATAATCACAATTACCTTGTTTTCCAGCATAATTGGAATATGTTCTCCAGAGATGGTGACATCCTTTGGGGAATAAGCTGCTGTCTAGGTAGTTGAAAGGCAAAGCAAGGCGAATTCCCTGGGGACATATTGCCTGACAAGGATTGGTACCCAGCAACCTCTAAAACTCTGGCTACCTGACCCTCATCTCCAAACAGCCACTTTCCCCTGGGCCCCTCACCTCTAATGCTCTATGGTATCCCCCCCCCCCCCCCGCCGCCCCACCAACAAAAACCCTCTTGGGGCTTCCCATCATCAAGAGTAAAACCCAAAATCATCTTGTGGCCTATAAAGCCATGGGCGATTGGGACCCAATACTCCTATCCCTTCCCACCTCACCCAGCCTGCCTCTATCTACTGCTAGAACCTGCCAAACCAGCTCCTGCCTTCAGGCCTCTGTTCCCTCGACTTGTCCTGGAGATAAGCACCTGACTCACTCACTCACCTCTAAGGCCTCCACTCAGGTGTCTCCTCAGTAGTGCCTACCCTAACTGTGCTATTTTAGTTAAATCCCTCACCCTCCCAGCCAAGCACTCCATATCCCCTTTCCTTATTGTTGTTTTTTTTTTTTTCATGGTAAAATAATCAAAAATAAAAATAAAAAACCTATCTTCATTTTCATATTTTCAGGATATTTTATTGGGCACATAGAGATTTGGAATTTTTTTATAACTTCCTGGTGGAATTGAAAGCTTTTTAAGTAATACAGAAGATCAATCACAAAAATCACCTGAATTTTCCATCCCTCCCTGTAGGCACACCATTTGTAGTGTGACTTTGCAGCTCCTTGAAGAATCTGGGCTGTAACTTGTAACTTGGGTTGGCCGAAAGAACATGGCAGAAGAGATACAGCTCTGAGCTGGAGTCTTAACGAAAACTTGAACGATTCCACATTCTTTCTTGGATCCCTGCCTCCACAAGGAGAGCAGGCCTGGGCTAGCCTGCTGGAGGAGGAGAAGCCACATGGAAAAGAGCTGAGGTCATCGTACACCAGTCAATAGTCAGCAGACCCCAAACATGCAAGCCAAGCCAGGATTAGCATAGCCACCTACCCAACCTGCAGCTGCCCACAGATGCCTGTGTGAGCCCACCTGGGGCCAGACCAACTGCCCAGATGACTTTAGACTCACGAGCAATAATAAATAGTTATTATGTTAAGCCTCTGCATTTTGGAGTGGGTTGTTACACTGCATTATTGTGGCAATAGATAATTGATGGTTAATGACCCCTCCTTTGGTTCTCAGGCTCAGAAAAGCCTTCCTGACTACCCCGGCAAACTAGCTCAGTTTCCCAGTCTATAATACCACAGACTAATACATCACTCTCCAAAATGATTTGTTTACTTTGTTATGGGTTTCCCATACTAGGCTGTCCTTACATGTAAGGACAGAGGCCTTGTCCATTTTGTCCCCTGCTGTATGTCCTCAGTACCCAGCACAGTACTGCTCTGTTCCACTTCATGTCCACTGAGCACTAAAAATGTGGCCAGTCCAAGTAGAGATATGCTGAAAATATAAAATACACATGGGGGTGCCTGGTGGCTCAGTCCTTAAGCATCTGCCTTCAGCCTGGGTCATGATCCCAGGATCCTGCGATCAAGCCATTCATTGCACTGGGCTCCCTGCTTGGTGGGAAGCCTGCTTCTCCCTTACCCACTACCCCTGCTTGTGTTCCCTCTCTCACTGTCTCTCTCTCTCTCTCTCTCAAATAAATAAAATCTTTAAAAATAAAATATTATAACACACTGGATTTTGTACTAAAAGGCTTAGTACAAAAAAAGAATAAAAGTATCTCCATAGGGGCGCCTGAGTGGCTCAGTGGGTTAAAGCCTCTGCCTTCAGCTCAGGTCATGATCCCAAGGTCCTGGAATCAGGCTTTCTGCTCAGCGGGGAGCCTGCTTCCTCCTCTCTCTTTCTCTGCCTGCCTCTCTGCCTACTTGTGATCTCTGTCCGTCAAATAAATAAATAAAAATCTTAAAAAAAAAAAGTATCTCCATAATATTTACACCAAATACTGAAATGGTAATATTTTGAATATATCAAATAGAATGTTAAAATTAATTTTATCTGTTTCTTTTTGCCTTTTTTAAAAGTGGCTACTAGAAAAGCAAGTTTGTAACCTTGACCATAATTCTTTTTTTTTTTTTTTTAAGATTTTATGTATTTATTTGAGATACATCAAGAGCGAGAATGAGAGAGAGGGAGAACAAATGGGGGGAGCAGCAGGCAGAGGAGGAAGCAGGCTCTCCACTGAGCAGGGAGCCTGATGCAGGACTTGATTCCAGGACTCTGGGATCATGACCTGAGCTGAAGGAAGACACTTAACTGACTGAGCCACCCAGGTACCCCCTTGATTATATTTCTATCAGATAGTACCGATACAGAATTTCAGCAAATATTTACCAAAGGAAAAGATTTTTTTAAAAGGCTTACCGAGGATGCCTGTGTGGCTCAGTTGGTTAGTGTCGGCCTTCAGTTAAGGTCATGATCCCAGGGTTCTGGCACGGAGTCCCGAGTCAGGCATCTGGCTCCTTGCTTGGCAGGGAGACTGCTTCTCTCACTGCCTGTTGTTCCCTTGCTTGTGCTCTCTCTCTCTGACAAATAAATAATAAATAAATAAATAAAAGGTTTCCTGAAAGAAATGACCTATTAAGCCACAAAAAGATATATAAGAACCATAAATCCATATTACTAAGAGAAAGCCAGTTTGAAAAGTCCATGTACTATATGATGTTTTGCAAATGGCAACACTGTAGCAGTTGGTGGTTGCCAAGGGCTTACAGCAGCAAGGTGGGAGGAATGAATAGGTGAAGTGCAGGGGAATTTTTAGGGGGATGAAACGCTTCTGTCTGATACCATAATTGTAGATACATGATACACATTTGTCAAAACCCATAGAAGTGTACAAGACAAAGAATGAAGCCTAATGTAAACTATGGACTTTAGTTAATACATCATTTGGAGGGGCGCCTAGGTAGCTCAGTGGGTTAAAGCCTCGGCGTCCTGGGATCAAGCCCCTCATTGCATAGGTGCATCGGGCTCTCTGCTCAGCCGGGAGCCTGCTTCCTCCTCTCTCTGCCTGCTTCTCTGCCTACTTGTGATCTCCGTCTGACACGTAAATAAATCTTTAAAAAAAAAAAATACCTCACTTTGATTCACTGACTTAGCAAATATACCACACCAATTCAAGACAGTAGTAATAAACTATGGGAAGGGGTGGGAAGTATATGGGAATTCTCTGTATTACATGCTCAATTTTTCTGTGAACATAAAACTACTATTATTTTTTTAAAAATCTATTTTAAAAAATGAATTCACCCTTGCACAGCTAGCTACCAAAATGATTTAAAACATAAATTTAACACACCACTTTCCTCTTTTAAAAAAAATTTAGTGTCTACCAGTGTAAGTTCACAATCACTACAATTGGCTTTGGTGTTTGGCTTTAGTTGTTGCCACTTTACCTCTCCCCATTTTCCAATTTATCTCCTCTCCAGCTAAACCAGACTCACCAATGGTCTCAGGCCTCCACTGCCTGACTCGTGCAGCCCCTCAACCTGGAAAGTCCTCTCCCTCCTCACTTTTAGAACCTAGTGAATCATACACCCTTGCATATAGTCAGTCATCCTCTAACCCCTGTTTCTATACATTCTAAATTAAAAGTATATACAGAGGCTCCTGGGTGGCTCAGCTGGTCAAGCATCTGCCTTCAGCTCAGGTCATGATTCTGGGGTCCTGGAATGGAGCCCTATGTTGGGCTCACTGCTTGGCCCAGAGCCTGCTTCTCCCTCTGCCTCTCCTTCTGCCAGTCCCCCCACCCCCAGCACATGCTCACATGTGTGTATGCGTTCTCTCCCTCTCTCTCTCTCAAATAAATAAAACCTTTTCTAAATTAAAAGTAGATACAGAAGGGGCACCTGGGTGGCTCAGTGGGTTGAAGCCTCTGCCTTCGGCTCAGGTCATGGTCCCAGGGTCCTGTGATCGAGCCCCACGTCAGGCTCTCTCTGCTCGGTGGGGAGCCTGCTTCCTCCTCTCTGCCTGCTTGTGATATCTGTCTGTCAAATAAACAAATAAAATCTTAAAAAAAAAAAAAGTAGATACAGAAAACTGGGCATATGGAAGTTTGGAAAGTGGATATGGAAATGCTGAAAAAGAAGTCTGATAGCCACACACGGGCTAGGGATTGATATCCTTGAGACGGAAACAGTGGGAGCAGAACAAGGCTATTTAATGTCAGTGAAGATCCCTTGGGCTCATATCCCAGGCAAGAGGTGGTGGGATACCATGCTGGGAGTATGATCCATCCCAGCAGTAAGGTGGTGTTCGCTGACTGCCTGTCTCCAGTGATAGGAGACAGGCTGTTGGACTGTCACCTGCTCTGAAAGGCAATCTGTCCCTCACTGCCTCTCACTCAAGCCAGGATGCCAGGGTGAGTCAATTTCAAGTATTTCGCTTCCAGGCCAGATGACAGCATGGCAGTGAGAGCTCCCTCTCCACCTTCATACAGTGGGGCCTCATCAGAATGTGTGAGAAGGCTTCTGGGTGATGAGTTTACAATGCAGATTTCCCCACATCTCCACCTTTCCAGGAATGTTCTATTTCTTTCATTTTTTAAATTTTACTTTATTATTATTGGATTTTAAGTAGGCTTCACGCTGGGCTCTAACACAGGGGTTGAACTCACAACTCTTAGATTAAGAGTCAGCCGCTTAACCAACTGTGCCACCCAGGCATTCCAGGAATGTTCTATTTCTGACCACTCTGCTAATGGGAAACTTATGGAATACTGAGCAAAGATAAATGACTCGCCCAAAATCATTCAGCTACTTAACAGGTGACTGTTTTTCTCCATAAGTCACAGGCATGAAGCATATGTTACCCTGGGTCTTTAACATTGCACCAGGTAGAGGAAATCCTATTCTTTTGCTGTCCTTTGCAGCCCGAGGATATCCAGGTCTGGCTGGAGGAGTGAGGATCTGTTTGAATCCTCAGGGGTGTTTAGAAAGGAAGTGACCAGGTTGGAGTCAGAATGGGCTAGTGCCTGCGGGGAATGTGTAAAGAACCTGGGCGATCATGTATCTTATGAGCACTGAGGGTAGAGGGGCAGGGCAGATGGGTGTTTACAAAATCAGATGTATGTACTAACCCCAGGCCCATGCACCTTGTCCTAACCAGGTGGTGTACAATCTCTTCCCACCCTGTCCATTGGGTCCTCCGACAGCATCCAAATGCTATCATGGGTGGTGATCTACTATAAGCTGTTCTTCCTCTCTTCTCTGTATCACTCAATGTGCAGGGGAATCCACAACTGGCACCCCGGGGCAGAGAAAATGCAGGAATTGGGATTTTTAAGAAATGCTTAGGAATAACCTGGGCTGGCATTTCTTCAGGTGACAACTCCGGCCTTTGGGTGGGTGGGAGGGTAAACCTCCCCCCTCAGTAAACCTCCCCCTCTTTATATCCTCACCCCCCCCCCCCAGGCTGGCCCATAGTTTGGGCATTTGGGCAGCTCTGAAAATTCCCTGGGCTGAGGGGCCTCTCCCAGGGGAATGGGGAAGAATTCCTTCCTTTGTGCGACTTGCTTCATTATGTATGAGTGTTGCTGGCTCCCATGGTTGAAAAATGATCGTTCCTTTATTGGGTTTTCCCAGCTTGAGGCAAAAGCTTTTGGAAGACCAGGCTGTGCCTGGGAGGATTTAGTGGATTAAAGAATACTGAAGTTGGGGAATTGTGGGGACCTGGCTGCGTTCCAGGAGCACAATGGTGCCTCGGTCACCTTCATAGCCCTCCCCGGCACACACGGTTCCTGTGGCACGTGGAGTCAGACCTGTACCATTGGGACCCCAAATCCGGTGAGGGCACATGCCTCATTTTGCTGTCACCCGCAATGACAGGTGGAGAATACATGATGTCCCCGCGCTAGAAAGAGCAAGTTAATGCCTTGTGTCGTCACAGCTTACTTTCTCAATGTGAAGGGCTTCGAACAGTGCACGGCCGAGTGTCAGCCCTCCCGAAGTAACCGCGGGTACTATTATCATCGCTAGCAGCTGGGCTGGGCAAGGAATCCGACTTGATAACATTTTGGCAATAACCCTGACAAACTATCGAATGTGGACAGGGAAACTCACGCCAAGACTTTTGAAAAGCACCGGCTACGACACCCCTCTGGGTCCTCCGCAGGCGCGGTAGCCGAGCATGTTATGCTCGGGCCAACTGGCCAGAGACACCCAACCTCGCGGTGGTCAGGGCTACCCGAGGACACCCGGAACCTTAGCGGCCGCTTGCGGGAGGAGGTTCCAGCTCAGCAGGACTACAGCCTAGGAGGACCTGGGCGGGGCCTGGCCTTGGCTCCGCCCGAGCGCAGCTCAGTCCGCTCTCCACCTGCGACCTGGATTCCCCAGTGCCAGGCGGGGGCGGACGGCAGTGCAGTCGGAGCCCTCAGTCTGTACCGTGCAAATAAGGTTCTCTCCTTAGGAAATCTTCTCCAAGTCCTGGGATCCGTGCACAAAACGGTCTCTTCTAAAGCGAGTAGCCGGGGCTGTGTAATAATTTACCCGCGTTTGTCTACGCCCACCTGCCTGTCTCTTTTAGACCGACAAATGTTTACCCTGTTCCCACCCAAGTCTAATGCCGGTTTGTTTATTAATCCCAGAGGTTTCAACCGCCTTTCAGTGAGAAAACCCGGCCCAGAAAGAAGTTTCGAGACATTAACATTTCAAATGAAAGAGCTCGGGAGTTGTGGGGGTGGGGAGCGGAGAGGGGGCAGGTGCCTTCATCAGCTTCTACCCGGGGCGGGACCTGATATTTACAAGACAGAAGGCTCGGCTTGGGGCCGCCTTTGTTGTGCGGATGACCTCGCGGGCACTTCCTAGACTGATCGATGGCCCAGGGACTAAGCGGGGCTGTCCGGCCTCGGCCCAGGGAGCGGAAGCGGAGTGATGAGCAAAGGCCGGTCCAAGAGTTGCACCCGCCCAAGAGCGCGTGGGGGCTGCCTCCCCCCGAGCGCACCGGCTCTGCTGTCCCGCGCGGTGCTCTAGAGTCGTTGGGAAATCTGTAGCGGTGGTGGGATTGGCCCGTCCACCCCCGCCTGGGCTTTGATATCTTTATCTGAGATTTCTGAGTCCAAAAGGGTTTGGCCGGCCCTGCGCCTGCCCCGATGGTGTGGACACCCGGCACCGTCACGCCTCCCTCCTTCTGAGACCTATCGGGGTGCGGCCCGTAAAGCTCCCGGAAGGAAGTGTGGGCACCAACCCGCGGTCCGGAGCCTGAGGCCGCCTCGTGGCGCCTCACGAGCTGTAGTGCCCACCCAGCCAGGCCTTGCGCTACCCGAGCCTTTGCTGCCAGGTGCACGATTCCTGCCGGTCTTTGCAGCGCTCAGGTCTCCCGCGCTCACTTCTGCATTGCTTCCTCTGTCTTGCTGAAGCTGACATACACAACCAACCTCAGGCTTCGGAGACCAGAACCTCTTCTCCGCCCGCAAATTCCCTGGTTACCCCTAATAGCACTCTACGATGAAGTTGTAATCGCACCTATAATAGCTGTGTGCCCTCTGCTTCCCCAAGCCTTGGCTTCCCTCTGTCCAGGACCCAGGGTCCAGGGGCCAGGGTCTCTCCTACAGAAAAAATGTGTGCACGCAGTCTCCCATACTCACCCCAGGCTGTGCATCCCTCCTCTGGAATCTCAGAGGTACCTTTGGAGGACACCTGGGGTTGTGGAAAGGGAATGACACGTCAGTTTTGGTAAAAGGAGGGCAATTCATACCAATCCTCCTCCCCCCTCCGAAAGGGTTTTAGGAGGCAGCTGTGAGTTAGGGGGCCACGCCACTGCGGGCTCTGTCGATAAACTGCAAGGTCTGATCGAAGGCAGCTTCTGTTTTATCTCACTCTGTCCAGGAGCTGCGGTGGGTCTCCTGACATCGCAGACTCTTCAGTAGTGCCAACCTTTGAGAAAAGGATATGCTCTGTTAACTCCGTGCCCTGAAAAACGCGCTTGCTCTCCCAATTCTGCGCCAAGTTTCAGGCTCCAGGCCATGAAAATTTGTCCAGGCCCAGGCTTAAGAATCTTGTTCCAGAACCTCCCAGGCTCCAGTTATCTGCTTAGCCTCCTTTCTCCTGTGGAGCTGGCTTACTTGTTCTTCCTCAGCAGGTCTCTGGGCTGTGCAGCTTCAGTGTTTTTTGTTAGCTGCCGGCAAGAGTGCCCCTATTTGAAGTTCTTTCCCCAAGCTCTCCACCCTTCACCAGAGCCAGGGGTAATCACCTCCCAACTACTCCAGCAACTGGTTGAACCTACTGACCTGGAGCCTGCTGCTCCACATTTTGTCTTGGCTGGGTTTGTCTCAGTCCCCATGACTGACATTAGCTGGGACAGGGCCTTGACATAGCTCTTCTCTGTACCCTCTCCATTCTCTTAGCCTAGCCCACTCTCAGAGTTTATCAAGTTGTGTAGGCGACTTTAGGACCCATGTGATAATATCACCTGCAAAATAATCTCTCAAATGCTGCTTAAGTGCCACCAAGGAAGGTATAAAAATCCACTCCACCCTCCTGCCCAAAGGCACAAGGAATACATACTTTTCTTAAAAAATTTATTTTTAAGAGTTTATTTATTATTTGACAGAGTGACTCAGGGAGAGAGGGAACACAAGCAGGGGGAGTGGAAGAGGGAGAGGCAGGTTTCCCGCTGAGAAGGAATCCCGATGCCCGGCTCCATCCTGGGAACCTGAGATGATGACCTGAGCCAAAGGCAGACACTTAATAACTGAACCAGCCAGGTGCCCCAAGAGTCTCATGTTCTCCCAACTGAACCAGCCCGGGTCCCTGGCAGACAGAATAAATTCTTTTTTTTTTTTTAAGATTTTATTTATTTGACAGAGAGAGACCACAAGTAGGCAGAGAGGTAAGCAGAGAAAGAGGGGGAAGCAGGCTCCCTGCTGAGCAGAGAGCCCGATGCAGGACTCGATCCCAGACATCATGACCTGAGCCGAAGGCAGAGGCTTAACCCACTGAGCCACCCAGGCACCCCACATGGAATAAATTCTTAAGCTTCCGAAACTTTGTGGGGATTCTTTTGCTTAGGACAAGCAGCAGGGCTGGAGAATGTTGTGCCCAAGTTTTCGCATCCGAAAGACCACCAAGGAGCCAAGCACCAGTGCAATCACATGAGGGTTTATTTGACAAGCTTAAGCTTGGGCCCAAGTATAAACGACACAGCGGAGTAGGGACTTGGACCCAGAGCTTAGGTAAGGCAGGGGTATTTATGGCTTCCTGGAACTAAAGCAGGGTGGGGGTCTTTAGAACTAAAGTAGGGTGGGGCTTCCTGGAACTAAAGCAAAGTAGGGGAAAGTTTAGCCCTTGGGCACAGGGTCTGAGGTAGCTGTTTATGCTGAGGCTAAACCTGAGGTGGGATGGCCTTGATTTTTCTCGGCCTCCACATTTCCTCCTGAACAATTTTGACCCTTAAATCTTTAAGGTTGTTGAATGTGGAAAGTCTCATCTTCTGTAACTTCTTCCTACTGAGTAGGGGCGTAGAGTTGTCCCTACCTACTCGGGTCATCATTGATCAGTTGGGGAAGGTATAGGGGAGTTATGAAAGACAGAGGCAGCTGAGTCCAGGGGTTTAAATCAATCATTAAAGGAGAGAGGGACTGTTTAAAGTGCTAACCTGAGTAGGCCAGGACCCAAGAAATATTTTGTGATAATCTGGAACATCAAGATGGCTGCACTTATGCTAGGGCTAGACTCGAGATGGGTACAGCCTTGTTTTTCTTGGCCTCCACATTTCCCCCTCAGAGGAACCAAAGGTAGGACCCAATCATGGGTCCGAGCTGGCCTCAGTAACAAGGTAGGGAGTCTTGGAGGTGGGAGTGGTCAGGATCTCGATGTAGGTAGGGTTCCTTCCAGTGAGGCTCCGAGTTTTCCACTTGGTGGCAGCGCATCCAAACCAAGTCCCCGGGTGGTTCCAGCTCTGTCTCTGTCTCAGTGTGGGCAGATAGGATCTCTGTGTGGGCTAGACAGACTGTAATGCCTGTAGTGACTGGAGTACAGACTAATCAGTCATTGTTAAGTAGGAGGACCTGATAACCCGTCACGCCAGTGTTTGTCATCCACCAGTCTGGTGGAGTCCGGAGAAGGCCCCTAATAGCATGAGTGGTGGTCAAGATGAGATTTTTGACTCAAAGTCAATTTACTTGCATCCTTGACCAGGAAGGCCGTGGCAGTAATTATGCGGGAGACAAGGGGAAACCCAGACACTTCTTACTAAGACCCAGAGGTTTCTTGCTAAGATAGGCTACTGGCCTTTGCCAAAGCCCCAGAGTCTGAGTCACAACTCCTCTGGCCACCCCTGCCTCTTTATCCACATACAAGTGGAAGGGCTTGGTAACATCTGGGATGACCAATGCTGGGGCACTCAGTAAGGCTGTTTGTAACTCCCGAAATGCTCCTTACATCTGGGGCTGACTGACTGGCAAAAGCAAGATTGCCTAAATGAGCTATCGTGCAACTTCTCTGAAGTTTACCTCAAGTTGTCTAGTTTAGGTAAATTCTAGATTTAATTGTTTTTAAAAATCTAGAATTTAATATCCATAAAGGTGTTTTATTAAAACATAATTTTTCTCTCTAAAATAACCCTCATTTCCAGAGATAGCCAAATCAGGAATTATTCATTTGAAAAACAAGTCCAGTTTTAACAAACTTGGCCTAATTATTTACACAAGCTCAGCAAGAACAGTGAGTGTGATCATATAGATCTTCTAGAATCTGCTTTGCTGGAACTTTTTATAAGGAATCTCCAGGTTGTACTTTTAGTAGCCTCTCCGGGCCAGAAGCCAAGCCACGTAGTTGCCATCAGACATGTCTGCAATACCTGTTGATTTGGGCAAATTCCTCTTCCTGAGGCTCTGCACTGACCAGGGAGTGACATTCTTTACTCACCTGGTGAGGCTGCTGGGAACTCTGTAAGCAAGGTATCAGGCCAATGGTTCCAAGGGGCTTTACGGCTCCAGGTTTTATAAAGTCAACCTTAGGGGCGCCTGGGTGGCTCAGTGGGTTAAAGCCTCTGCCTTTGGCTCAGGTCATGATCCCAGGATCTTGGGATCAAGCCCCACGTCGGGCTCTCTGCTCAGCGGAGAGCCTGCTCCCCCCCCCCCGCCCCCCCCTGCCTCTCTGCCTACTTGTTCTCTCTGTCAAATAAATAAATTAAAAAAAAAAAAAGTCAACCTTAGTTCCTTTAAAATGTCTGGTCATATCTGAGTCTTTTCAAATATGACATCCCAGTCAAAGCCTTGGTAAAATAACAAGTGTTTCCAATAATGTCCTGTGACAAGGAGAACAGATTCTTATTGAACTTGTGAAAATGACTGATTGCCATGAAAGAAAGAATACTTACTAAGACCTTTTGGTTTCAGAGGGTTCAGATAGAGAGCAAAGTTGAATGCCTTGATTCGTTTACAAATGAGCACTTTTACATCTCTATAAATCACAGATAACTTAAGAAAAAGTTTCCCTAGTATGGAAGAGCAAACATTACAGAACCAGTCATGTTTAAAACATTAAGAGACATAACATTACAACCTTTCAGTTCATCTAGTCCCATGTTACTAATTCTGGTTTAGTTCTAATGTAGCCCTTACTTCTGTAAATTCTTACCCATTTCAGTTCCAGGATTTTAACATATCAAAGACCTGTATTTGTCCTGAAAGTTTCCCTTATGAATTTCCCTTAGGGCGGAATTCATCTTACAAGAGAATTAAAGCAATTATAGGGGCACCTGGGTGGCTCAGGTCATGATCTCAGGGTCCTGGGATCGAGCCCCGCGTCAGGCTCTCTGCTCAGCAAGGAGCCTGCTTCCTCCTCTCTCTCTGCCTGCCTTTCTGCCTACTTGTGATCTCTGTCTGTCAAATCAATTAATAAAATCTTAAAAGAAGAAGAGAGGAGGAGGAGCTCCTAATGGCTAAAACTGGAGCAATCATAGCAATATGAATAGTATTGGGATATAACCCAAAATATATAGCATATATCCATGAGTCATACTGATGGAAGGGATGGAAAAGATAAATAAATAGAAAAGAAGGGACAAGTCTCCCATGCAGAAGATTTCCAAATAATGTATGTTGCTGGTGTGAATGAGCTGAACTTTACAATTCCTTTTGCATATGAGGCTGCTCCTGAGTTTTCTGTTGTAATTTGGCCTTTGGGCATGCTGGGTTTTACCTCCAGTTCAGTTGGTAGTTCTCAGTCTCGGCTGAAAGTTAGAATCTCTTTGGGAGCTGCTAAGACCCAAACTAAATTGGACCCCAAACCAATTAAATCAAATTTCCTGGGCGTGCAATCCAGAGATTCAGTGAGTATGAAGATTCCATGGGTGATTCCAGTGGGCAACCAAGGTTGAGAGCCACAGTTCCCATGGTAGGCCTGGAGCCAGTACCTGTGAGATTGGCTACCTTTTGCAGGGGCCTAGCTCCAGAGATCTTAGGCTACAAGGTGACCCCTCAGGAACATGAGGCTGAATGTGGTTAGGAGTACTGTAAACCTCACTGGACATGTGAGAAGCCTGTTTTTCCCTCGTCACTGCCTTAACTTTCACCTAAGAAACGGTGGTGCTGGGGCGCCTTGGTGGCTCAGTCAGTTGAGCATCTGCCTTTGACTCAGGTCATGTTCTCAGGGTCCTGAGATCAAGGCCTACTGTTGGACTCTGTGTGGCAGAGAGCCTGCTTCTCCCTTTCCCTCTGCCTACTTGTGCCTGCTTGTGTGTTCTCTCTGTGAAATAAATAAATAAATATCTTCAACTGAATGACAGAAGAGAAGAAAATTATTTTTTAAAGAATTTATTTATTTGACAGACAGAGATTACAAGTAGACAGAGAGGCAGACAGAGAGAGGAAGGGAAGCAGGCTCCCCGCTGAGCAGAGAGCCGGACATGGGGCTCGATTCCAGGACCCTGGGATCATGACCCCAGCCGAAGGCAGAGGCCTTAACCCACTGAGCCACCCAGGTGCCCCGAGAAGAAAATTATTTGAGGGACTATTTATTCCAGCTCTCCCATGGGTGGGTACACAATTAGCAGCCTTATGCTAAAGAGAGAGTTAATGCTTATTATATCTTGGGTGCCTTCCATGAATCAAGTTTGCCGGGGGTTTTCTGGCCAATTCTCGTGAGCTTTCTGCCCAAATCAGCATTGGGCAGTGATTCAGACCACACTGTCCCCTGTGGACTGGAGAGATTTCTCCTGGGTGCTTGTCGTGCCGTCTGGAATACGGGTGGAGACTATGCTGACCGACTGAGAGCCCCTGTGCAGTTGAGCTTTCCAGAAGCAGAGTTGAGGTAGGGCTTATGACTGGGTGTCAGCCTCTGACTTTTTGGCCCGGTGTAGCACCAATTGTTGGGGAGGCCTCAGTTTGGGCATGAATGTTTCTCTCACTCTGAGGGATTTGCGCAGCTCCGAAAGGCACTGTAGGGTTAGGGTTAGGGCCTAGGGGCATGGCAGACACAATCTGCCAGTGCTGAGGCGGGTTCCCTTACGGGCTGAGTCAAGAATGGGGGTCAAGTGGCACTTCAAGCTCTGGGTTTTGTTGTCACATGGGCTGTCTGCGATGAGGATGGCCTCAGGAATGCATGCGGGTCTCTCGCGGTCTAAGGGTTCTGGGCAGTTTCAAACTGAAAGGTTTCCTCCTGGATGGCAGGTGGAGTCCTTAGGTGTGGCTCAGGGGTTCCCAATCTGGAGGGCTTGTTGGCAAGATCTCTGGGCGTGGATGCCTGAAAACACAAACTAGGGTTTGGGTTAGGGCTTAGGGGTATCCAGGCCTGATCTGCCAGCGCTGAGGTGAGAATCCTGGGGGCTGAGCTGAACATAGGGATCAGGAAGGGGACATCAGGTTGTGAGTTTGTGACTGGGGGGGGCCGTTGAGGTTGGGGGTGTCTTCAGGGAGGCATGTGGGTTGTTCCATTCCTAGGTTTCTACATAGCTTTGAATGGCACTGTTTCCTCCTGGGTGGCAGGCAGACTCGTGGGGTGTGGCCTAGAGGTCCCAATCTGTAGGGACAGTGCCAGTTTGGCTTTAGACCTGTGGAGGGTTTGTGAGCTGCATTAGTAGTCTGTAAAAGGCCCGGCAGTGCCGATTCACGCCACTGGAGGGCGTGGTGAGCTGTGGTGTGAGAGAGCATGGCAGGGGTGGCAATGCTGCTTGCCACCACTGGAGGCAGTGGCGAGCTGCCGTGGGACACACACCAGACGAGGAGTCCATGCAGCCTGCTGGCTCTGAGGTCAGTGGTGAGGTGCTGTGTGAGAGACCCTGAAATGTGAGGCACCGCAGCTTGTTTTTCCAGGACCGTGTGTTGAGCTGAAGACTCTCTGTTTCCCCAGGCTCAAGAATGGTGGTAACAACCGTGGGAGCCAGGCCCCCACTCAGCACTGTGCCCCGTTGCCCCAGGTTGGATGGGAATGCGCTGTCAGAATGTTTCAGGAGGTGGGGGTCTGGAACCGAGGGAACCAAACTCGACCCATGGTGCCTTTGGAACCAAGGAGTTGAGTGTCTGTTTGGAGGAGTCTATTTGCTTCTCCAAAAAGGACAAGGGCATTGGCCGGCTTGAGAAGGAAGTGAATGACCACTTAAGAAACAAGCATGTGTCTCTCCTTCTCCCACGAATCAGACCAGCTGTGTAGGCTTTAGGTGGGAGGTACCTGCTTATGCCCACCTGACAACACATCTTCACTCTGGCTCCATGAGACCTGAAGTTTGGAAATCTGCGTCTGAGTCCATCATGCAGCTTGTCCCAGCACGTCAGCATTCAGAGAAAACAGAAGGCATGTGGGGCACAACGGCACATCCATGCCAGCATGGGAGGTAAAACTTCTCTTTCACCCCAAACATCCTGCATGTTCTCTCATTTCCAGTGGAGCCAAAAAGTCACAGGAATGCAGCTGTCAGCCATGGAGCATGGGTGCTAGGGTTCCTGAGTTTCCTTTCAGGGAGTACCTGGCAGAAGATCTCATTTTCTCTGCTTCTTTCTGGCTCACAGAGGTATTTGGAACATCTCTTTCCTAGGCAATCCCTTGGATTCGAAAAGGAAGATGAGATGGACTCGGTGTGTGTTTGGGACCTAGAATGCGTTCCTTCATCGAACAATGTTGATTCCATGGGTCCTAGGCTGTGGTGGAATGGCCGGCATCTAGAGTGAGGTGGCTGTTTGTGGTCAGAGAGAGGCTTGGAGGATGGCTTCTTCTTTGTCCAAGGGGATGGGTCCTAATGGATTTGTCTTTTTTCATCCAAAGTGTTCTAACGAGGGCAGAGGGAACATTCAAAAGGATTCCAAGGAGCCTTGGACGATTGAAAAGGGAAGCTTGACTTTCTAGTTTCACTCGGTGGACCCTCTAGAGAGTTGGCCATGGCATCCTTTCTCTGCAGTTTCATGGGTGGTGAAGTCAGAAGGAGAGTCTTGGGGAATTCCACTGGATAGAGGCATTCTGATGGCTTCCCAGGGCATGGCGTCAGGAACCCTGAGGTGAACTTCTGGGGCTGCTTGCCGGACGCTGTCTGAGTCATGTTATCCCCCAGGTTTTCTGTTTCCTCCTTAGGAAATTTCTGGCAGGGTATGTTCTGCATCCAGAGGAACCCTCCTGCACTGTCAGTGGGCATGCAACTTGTTGCAGCCACTCTGGAAAAAAGCACGGTGGTTCCTCCGAATGCTAAAAACTGAACAACCCTAGGATATAGCAGTTGCCCTCCTAGGTATTTCCCTCAAGGGCACAAAAATGCACATTCAATGGGGGTACAAGCACCGTGATATGGACACCAGCATTATCAACCATAGCAAAATGATGGAGGGAGTCCCATTGTCCATTCGCTGATGAGCGATATATATATATATATATATATATATATATATATATATATATGAATGATTGTAGATATCTAATTTCCAACATATTCTCAATGGAATAGGAGCCAGGTTCAGAAAGAATAAAATCTTAACATTTGCTAGGATGTGGATGGATCTAAATTAGATTTAGCTTAGCCATATCAGTAAAAAATGCCCAATAGCCTATAATTTGACTTCTATGGGATTTCAGAAAGAAAACAGGAACATAGTGAGGGGAGAAAGATAGGTCAATGAGGAAAGAGACTCAAACTTAGAGCACCAACTGAGGGTGGCTAGAGAGCAGGGGTGTGAAGGGAAGGGTTCAATGGGTGACGGCTCTTAGGGAGGGCACTCGTAGTGATGAGCTCTGGGTGTTCTGTGCAGGCAAGGAATCATGAAATCCTACCCCGAAGCAAAGGAATGCACACTGCATGGAAAAGAATTGGAATTGAAGTGAAGGAAGGAAAGAAGACCATGTTCTACTTCATGAAGAGGGAGGTAAAAATGGAGTGATTTTTGCTCTCTTGTTCTCTTGATGATCATTTGCAAACACACTATGTTACGCTACACTAGATTCTGTTTGCATAAGGAGCCCTCAGAAAGCTGCCAGGAAGATTCAAATGTCAGAGCATGTCCATGTTCCATGGATATGTTCCTTCCAGTTTGCCCAGGAGAGAAATAAGGAAGAAGAGGAAAGGAGGTGTGAAGCAGTCAGGAGGTAGCCTTCCCCCTTTGTCAAGGAAGCCTTGGGCCAATGTCAATCGAGTAGAAGGAGAGGGGATCCCAGAGCTTTTTGGCAGGCAGGGGAGTTCCAGGTCTGCCTAGAGCTGACAGGGGTCCCTGAGGAGAGCTGAGGTAGGGGTGTGGCAGGCCTGAACTGCTGATCTGGAGGTTGGATCCCCAAGGAGCCGAGTTAAGGATGGTGGTCAGATGGAGCATCATGCTCCAGGGGGGGCAGCAGAACGTGGGGGAGGACTTATGAGGACACGCAATTTTTCACTGGCTCTGACAGCCCGTGCAGCTCCCAACAGACTGGTTACCTGCTAGGTGGCAGGCGGACTCCTACGGTATGACTTCAGGGTTCCCAAGCCAGAGAGTTTGTGGGACAGGCCCCTGTAGAAGGAAGCCTGAAAAACGCAACTTAGGGTTAGCCTTATGGACTTGGGGAATGGCTGCTCCGATCTGCCAGCGTGGAGAGGGCTCCCCTTGGGGGTGACTTCAGGAAATGGGTCCTGCAGTGTGGCAGAATCTGGGTTTCTGGGCAGGGAGACCAACGAGGGTGGGGGTAGTTTACAAGAAAGACCAGGTTAGTTCCACTCCAAAATCGGGATCAACATGGAGAGGACACTCGTGAGAATTGGCCGGAGTTAGGCAGCCCTGAGGACCGCCCTGTCCCCTGTGGCCGAGGTCACTTACAAAATTGGGACATTTGGCAGCCACAGGGAAAACACACCGAGACGAAGGCACAGGGGAGCATTCCAGGAGCACAATTGAAGGAGGGGTTGTGGCCAGGCGTCCAACTTGGACTGTCTGCGCCGCTGGGGCATCCGAGGATAGGTTGGCCTCACTGAGGTCACGAAAGATCCTCTCGCTCCGAAGCTTGTCCAAAGCGCCGAAAGGCACCATTTCCGCTGGGTTTGAAGCAGAAGTAGAGGAGCAGGACTCAGGGTTCCCCAGAGGGAGGCCCCCAGGGACAGGACCCTGGAAACGGAAGGCTGAGGAAACAGGCAAGGCTTTGTGCCCGCCCCGGGGGCAGGCCCGGCCACATCGGGCAACGCCAGGGAGGGGACCCCCCGAGGCTGAGGACCAGGAGGCCTTGGGCTGACCAGCGCCTGACTCCCATAGAGCTCTCTGGCGGTGTTCGGACATCACTTCTCGCGATGCCAGGCCAGTCCGAGGGGGGCGGCCCTGCAGACCTGCGGCGCCTGAAGCGAGTTCGCAGGGCTTTTTCCAGCCATTTCTCACGAGCCTTCTGCCCAAACCGACTCCGGTTTGGGCAGAACGCTCGTGAGAATTGGCCGGCGTTGAGCAGCCCTGTGGACCGCCCTGTTCCCCTTGGCCGAGGGCCCTTTCTCGCTCGGGGCATGTCGCGGCCACCTGGAGAACGCGCCAAGATGACGCGGCCCACCCGGGGGCCCCGGCACAGGGGACCGTTCCTGAGCAGAGTTGTGGGAGGCGTTGTGGCCGGGCGTCCGTGGCTGATTTCTTTTTTCTTTCTTTTTTTTTTTTAATAAAGATTTTATTTATTTATTTGTCAGAGAGAGAGAGCGAGTGAGAGTGAGCACAGGCAGACAGAGTGGAAGGCAGAGTCAGAGGGAGAAGCAGGCTCCCTGTGGAGCAAGGAGCCCGATGTGGGACTCGATCCCAGGACGCTGGGATCCTGACCTGAGCCGAAGGCAGCTGCTTAACCCACTGAGCCACCCAGGCGTCCCCCGTGGCTGATTTCTTGGACCACTTGCGTGTCCAAGACTGGGCTGGCCTCGGTGGGGGCAGGAAAGTTTCTCTCACTCTGAGGCTTTTCCGCCACTCTGCCCTGGCACCGTTTGCGCCGGGGCTGTAGGGGGAGTCCTGGCGCTGGACTCGGGTTCCCCAGTTGGAGGCCCCGAGGGACAGGACCCTGGAAATGGCAGGCTGAGAAAGGAGGCAAGGGTTGGTGCCCGGGCCTCGGGGCAGGTCAGGCCCCATCGGACAGCACCCTGGAGAAGACCCCCAGAGGCTGAGGAACAGGAGGCATCCGGCTTGCCGGCGCCTGACTCCCGGAGTCCTTTGTGGCGCGGTTTGGGTGCGACCACTCTCAATCCCATGCCAGACGTGCGGCGCCCGAAGCGAGTTCGCTGGTCGTTTTCCAGCCAATTCTCACAAGGGTTCTGCCCAAATCGAATGCTGGTGAGAATTGGCCGGCGTTGGGCAGACCTGCAGAGCGGAAGACCCACGTGGCCGAAGACCCTTTCTCACTGGGGGCATGTCGCGGCCTCCCAGAAAACGACGCTGCCCACCCTGGCGCCCCGCCTCAGTGGAGCGTTCCAAGAGCAGAGTTGAGGCGAGGGTTGTGGCCGGGTGTCCTCCGATTTCTTGCACCACTGGGTCGCCCCAGGCTGGGATGGCCTCTGTGGGGGCTTGAAATTTCCCCTCGCACTGAGGCTTTTCCGCAGCAAAGAAAGGTACCGTTTGTGTTCGGGTGGTAAGGTCATTCGTGGCTGGGGACTCCGCGTTACCCAATTGGAGATCCGGAGGGACAGGACCCTGGAATCGGGAGGCTGAGAAAGCAGGCGAGGGTTCGTGCCCCAGCCTCGGGCAGGCCCGGCCCCATTAGTCAGAGCCAGGGAGGGGACCGCCTTAGAGTGAGGAGCAGGAGGCGTTGGCCAGTCCTGCACTGGACTCCCAGAGGGCTTTCTGGAGGGGTTCGAGCCGCGACCACTGGGGATGCTGGGCCAGTCCCTGGGGGCGGGTCTGCAGATGTGCGGCTCCTGAAGCTAGTTCGCCGGGGCATTCTGGCCAATTCTCAAGAGCATTCTGCCCAAATTGGGATTGATTTGGGCAGAACACTCTTGAGAATTGGCCGGGGTTGGGCGACCCTGCAGAGCACCCAGTCCCCTGTGGCTGAGGGCCCTTTCTAGCTCGGGGCATGTCGCGGTCACCCGGAAAACACGCGGAGATAGCGCAGCCCACCCATGGGCCCAGGGGCAGGCTAGCTCCCCTGGAGCAGAGTTGAGGGAGGAGCTGTGGCCAGGTATTTGCCTCCAACATTTCGGGCCGCTGGGGCAACGAAGGTTGGGACTGGCTTCATTGGGGTCACGAATATTTCATTCTGAGGCTTTTCCACAGCTCCGAAAGGCACCGTTTGCGCCAGGGTGGCAGGAGGACTCAGAAACTTGGGTTTCCCCAAGTGGAAGGCTCGAGGGACAGGACCCTGGAAATGGGAGGCTGTAAAAACAGGCGAGGGTTAGGTCCCGGGCCTCGGGGCATGCCCAGCCCCATCGGCCAGCACCAGGGAGGGGACCGCTGGAGGCTGAGGAACAGTAGACCTTGGCCTCACCTGCTCCTGACACTGGGAGGGCTTTCTGGTGGGGTTGGAGCTGCGACCACTCGGGATCCCGGGCCAGGCCCAGGGCTGGCCCTGCAGACGTGTGGCATCTGTCTCGGGGATTTTCGGTCAATTCTCACGAGTATTCTGCCCAAGTAGGCATTGATTTGGGCAGAAAGCTCGTGAGAATTGGCCGGCGTTGGCCGGCCCGGCGGATTACCCTGTGCCTTTTTACCTAGAGCGCTTTCTTGCTCGGAGCATGTCGTGTCCACCCGGCAAACACGCCGAGACTTTGTGACCCACTCGGGGGCTGCAGTGCAGGAGAGCTTTCTTGGAGCAGAGTTGAGGGAGTTGTTAGAATTTTGGTCTTTTATCTCCAATAGAACAGTAAGTGTGTATTTCCTACAAAGTATCAAACTGTATCAGAAGTAGGAAATCAGCATCACTACCATGCAATCCTCAGATCCCAGTTAGGTTTGGCCTTTTGTCTTTTCAAACATTAGGATTCATTTCACACTGGCAATTTGCTTTCAGTTTTCATGTCTTTTTAATGCCCTTCAATATGGAACAATTCTGCAGGTTTATTTAACTTTCATATCCTTGATCATTTGGAAAATCACAGCTCAGTTATTCTGTGGCCTCCAGTTTTGGTTTGTCTGTTTCCTCATGACTAGATGCAGGTTATTACAGAAGTGAATCTGTGCATTTCTGCCCGCATCGAATCAGATGGTATTTGACTTTGATTTGTCACATTACCGGTACTGTTTTTTTGACTGCTTCATGGTGCCTGCTTCCCCACTGTAAAGCACACTTTTCCTTTGTAATTATTAAATATTTAGTGGATACTTTGAAACTCTGTAAATACCCCATTCTTCATTAATTTACTCATTTATTAATACTAGTATAGACTCCTGCTTTCCTACTTTATTTCAGTGGGCTATGTTTTCTTAATATCATTTTTTATTTTGGCTGGCTCAGATTGTCCCAGATTTGGTCAGTGGGAGCCCCATCATGCTGGCTCATGTTCCAAACATTCCTGAGCAAGTCCTTGCTTTCTGGTTTGAAAAGGTGTTCTGGGCTTATCTTGTATGTTCCCTGCTCTAAGTCTGGAATCTGCTATCGCCTGAAAAACACTGGTTCCTTTTAGGGGAAATGGTATTCCTGGGTGTTAGGTGTGCTCATCGCTATTCGGATTCTGCTCTTCCAAGGGCCCTGGACACTGATAGGAAACACACACACACACACACACACACACACACACACTATCTATTTATCCACTTTTCCATCTTGGAATCCATGAGTTTACACTCATACCTACAGCTCCCAATCCAATATCACAAGACTTATATTATTTTTCTCTCTTTCCATATTTGTAAGTCGCTCTTCTGACAGTGAGAAGCCTGGCTCTAGTTATCCTTAATATATTTACTTATGTGATCAATCCCTTGTATGCAAACCATCTTCCAGCATGACTCCAACCCCCACAGGAGCACAGATGCCTTCCTCAAATTCACTTGGGCTCCAGCTCCCCAGCCAGTCTGTCTCTTCCACATGGATGTCTTCTTCATCCTGCTCAGGCTCTGAAAACTCATGACACACTTCTCTTCTTTGTCCATGCCCTCCCCAATCTGCTTGGAGTCTAAGACACCCACTACCACCAACCAGGCTGCCCCTCCATGTCTTCCATAGTGGTTTAAAAATATGTGTGCAAATTCTTTGAAACTTTTCCCTTTAAAAGGTGTCACCTAATCCCCCTCTCCTTGATGATAGGCTGCATTTAGTAACTCACTTCTAATGAATAAAATATGATAGAAATTATACCATATGACTTTCTAAGCTAGTTCATTAGGAAAACATAACTTCTTCCCAGCTCACTTTCCAGGATCACTGTCTCTCAGGGAAGCCTGAGAAGGGAAGTCCTCATGTTATAAGGACACTCAACCATCCTATGGACAGAGTCACATATGGATAGGCCCACACAGGAAAAAAATGAGCTTGTTAGCCCTGACTTTTCAGGCATGAAGTGAGACACTGTAGAAATGGATCCTCCAGCCTCAGCCAAGAAAGACTTCGGATTAAGTCAGCTCTTAGCCATCAAGGCTGCCAGGCTGAGAAATCACAGGACAGAAACAAGCTGTGTCTGTTATGTCCTGTCTGAATTCTTGACTGTGAGATAGTGAAAAGATATAGTTCTACCCCCACAAGGTTGGGCGGTAATTTCTAATGCAGCAAGAGATAACTAATACACGTTCATTACTCTGCTCAGGTTGTGACACCCTCACTGAGCTAACCTTCTGCAGGGCTATCCTTACCCTTCTCAGACTCTGATACCTATGCGAGGCCACTGTCCTATGTAAACACCCTCGTGGGGCAGCCTAGTTTCCAATTCGGTGGGCCAGGCCACTCTTCTACACAAATGCTCTCTGAACCCCATTCAGTCACCAATACCCCACTCTATGCCTCCAACGCTCCTTCCACTCCAGGTACAAATGCCTTCCTTGCTCTGTCCTGCCTAGTGCCTTTAGGATAGAATTTTCCAAGAACTTAAGAGAAGAATAAAAATAAAAAGAAATAGAAGAGGAATAAGAAGCTACGACTTTGTGCTTCTCAGTTTCCTTCCTTAAATTGTCCAGAGTTCAAAACAATGGTCTCACCCATAGTCCTGGAATTAATTGTTTCCTCCATGATGTTTTCGGATGGTGGCCATTAGGACCCCCAAAGCCTTGCCTCAATTGGTATTTCTTTCCAGGCAACCCTAAGCAATAGTTAAATCATTGATTTTGTCCCTTACTTGCCATAACCTACAAGTTCTCATCCCTAAATACCTACTGTTTGTTATCTATGGGTGCACAACAACAAATTACAACTTAGGCTATTGAAACAACACATCCTTATTATCTCCCAGTGTTCATGGGTCAGGGTCTGGGCACAGTGTTTCTGCATCTTCCATGTCAGGGTCTCTCTCAAGGTGGCAAAATCAAATCTGCGGTCTTATCTGAATGTTGACTCAGGAGGGATCCATGTTCAAGCTCACTCACATGGTTCTCTCTCTCTCTCTCTCTCTTTTTTTTTTAAGATTTTATTATTTATTTGACAGAGAGAGAGAATGAGAGAGGGAATATAAGCAGGGGAGTGGGAGAGGGACAATCAGGCTTCCTGCTGAGCAGGGAGCCCAATGTGGGGTTCAATCCCAGGATCTGAAGATCATGACCCAAGCTGAAGGTAGATGCTTAACCTACTGAGCCACCCAGGCACTCCTCACTCACATGGTTCTCAACAGGGTTCAGTTCCTCATAACCTGTTGATCAGTTCCTTGTCATTTGGACATCTCTAACACATCAACAAATTTCATTAAAGCATGTAAAAATGGAAGGTCATAGGGCAAGATGGAGGTCACAGTCTTTTGTAACTTAATCAGCCCATCACTTTTCCAGTATTTGTTAGAAGCAAGTCCCCACATCCAGAACACACAATAGTATAAAGTACAGGAGGGGAGGAGCTTTGGGAACTGTCTTAAAGTCTGTCTGTAACAATTACCTTCAACGCTATCCAGGGAAGATGACCATTTCCCCCTAACTTAAGGAAAAATTATCTCTAGAAAATTAGACTTAGAGTTCTAAGGAGTTCTTGATATTCTCAAAACCACTATGAGGAATGTAGTGAACACTTTATAGGGTTTTGAATGAGCAAGTGAGGGAACAAATGAACTAACACACTAGCCTCCCATGGGTGGGAGTTATTTGATGGCAGGTTCAGCTTGGGAAAGCTCATAAAAATCATAGCTTAATATTACACAGCCATTGTTTAAAACATGGGATATCTATATTTACTCATTTGGAAAGTTGTCAACAATATATTACCAAGTGGAAAGAGCAAGTTCTAGAACATGAACCCATTCTGAACCAAAATTCAGGTACATTAAATTCCAAGATGTTATCAACCTTTCAAGTATCCAGGAACAAAATTCAGGACAGGATCATGATGTAACAAAAATTGGAAATTCAGAGTTATTTATTTATGAAATTTGGAGATTTTAATTAATTTAATTTTTTTTTTTTAAAATAGGCTCCATACCCAATGTGGGGCTTGAACTCACAACTCTGAGATCAAGAGTCTTATGCTCCACCAAATGAGCCAGCCAGGCACCCCAAATTTGGAGATTTTAAGAGAGAATTAAAGGAGAATAGTCTTTCAGAATACATTGGACATCCCAAAGAGAATCAATATTGTTGGTTCTATGCAGAAGGGACATCATCAATTTTTTACTGCTGTATCACACGTTATCTCAAAACTTAGTGACTTAAAATAATAGCAAAGATTTTATTATTATCTCTCTCATTTCCCATTGACTGGGCTCAGCCAGGCAGTTGTCAGTGGCATCTCTCACGTGGTTGTAATCAAACCATGGCTGGGGCCTGAGTCTTTCTTATGGCTGGAACTTCAGCAAGGGCTCATCTGTACGTGGCCTCCCCATGTTGTCTGGGCCTCCTCCCTGTATGGCAGCTGGCTTTCATGAATTAATGTCCCAATAGGAGAAAGGCAGGCAGAAACTGATCTGATTTTGTGACCCAGTCTCAGAAGTCAGGGCATATCACTTCTGTATTCTGCTGTTTAGAAGCAAATTACTAGGGACAGCACATATTCAAGGGAAGGAGAATTAGACACCAGTCCTGATGGAGAGAATCTCCAAGAATTTCTGGGCATATTTTAAAAACCACCACAAAAGTCCTGGGGGAGACTACTCTGGGCTCTGTAAGCAAAGGCTTCCTGGGGAAATGCTTTGACAGTTGAATAATGAGGAGGGAACACACCAGCTTTAGGGGAGACAGAAGTAGGAATGGGCTCTGGACGTGCAGTGGTCTAGGGCATGGAGCAGAAGAGTTCGTTCCCTATGCCCAGTACTAGACCCATTCCTGGGTATCCAATGTGCCCACTGCTCAAGTCTGGCTCTTCCTGAGCAGTGCAGTCTGACCTGGCAAATGATGCAGACAGACCTGTTTCCCAGCCCAGTCATGGTGCCTATTACCTCTCAAATTTGGTTGAGTTACCCTCATCTCTTTAGGGATTATATTAGTCAGGTCCTGGCACTAAACATGAGACACACTCAATAGGGATAATTTAAGGAGAGCTTAATAAAAAGACTATTGACAAAGGTGTGAATAAGGTGTAGAGTAACCACTGGGGGATTGTGCTGTACTCCAAGACCGGGATGAGTCCTATTGTTCCTAAACAATAGGACTGTCTGTCACCTCCCCTGGCCTGAAGGACAAAACCTGGAGACAGGGAGGCTGTGTGGAGGGCTGCTCTACAGGTGATGGAACCGTTGGTGGCCGGACAAAGCCAGCCAGTGGGGTTCTTCAGAGGGAACTGGGGAACAAACATCTCAAGGCCTTTCTCTTCTGCCTGCCACCTCCTACTGGAGCTTCCCACTGGCCAAACCCAAGGGGAAGCCATAGCAGAAAAAAACTGGCAAATTCTTTCTCCACAGCTCAGTCCCTGGGGGCACGCAACGGTGGGAGAGGGGTGGAAAGCTGATCTGGTGGGGCAAACAGAAGATGCCAGGCACAGAGATCAAATGGGAAAATGAATGAAGACTGCCTGGCCCAGAGAAGATGCTAGGAAGACCTGAGTTTCAAAGCTCTGTTCAAAAGATGTAGAAAAGGTGGTGCTTCCAACTCACGGAGCTTTACTTGGCATAAAAATGCATGTGAGTGTGTCCTAACACATAACATTTAAAGGTTCATCATTTCCCCTTGGGAAGGAGGAAGGCAAACAGAGCCTGCTTGGGAGGCATAGCAAGCCTCTAGTGACATCTAGTGGTGGTTTAATGCATGGGAAAATGTGAGGATTTGGGATGTCCCCATCCCGCCAACTGTTACAAACCTCAGTAGTGGTTTCCACCCAAATTGCACGAGTCATCTAGGCCTCCTAGAATCTGCCATCATAGTTTTAGTCACACCTTTCGTGGAACCCATATAAACATATAATTGGGCAAAAAGTGCCTGCAGAAGATTCAGAATAAATTTTGTAATCATAGTGAGATGTGCTATCAGACAAAAATGAAAAGTAATGGAAGAGATATCTGCAATTCTACAATCATTACACAAATAGTCAAGCCACAGAAGCAAACTAAGCATCCCCAAATGGGTGAATGGTTAAAGAAGATGTGATATATCATATGGGGGAATATTTTTCTGACACAAGAAAGAAGGAAACCCTGCCTTTTGTGACAATACACCTAATGAAATAAGTCAGACAGAGAAAGACAAATACTATATATATATCTTTATGTGTGGAATCTAAAAAACACAAAAAACAAACAAACTCAAAAAGACAGGGACTGAGGATGGAGAATGGGAGAGATGTTGCTTAAGGGCACATGCTGGAGACTAGTAGATAAATTGGAGGTTTAATACACCATACAGTGATTAGAGACAACAAACGTGTATTCTGTATTATAAACATTAAATTCACTAAGAGCTTAGATCTTAATTGTTCTCACCACTAGAAGAAACGATAAATATGTGACATGACAGAGATATTAGCTAACACTACAATGGCAGTCAGATTGTAACATAAATGCATCAAATCAATATGCTGTACACCTTAAAATTACACCATGTTATATGTCAATTATATCTCAATAAAAAATGAGAATTGATATTTGCCCATCACTCATCAGCCAACCTCAATCAAGTGTCTGGTTCACTGATGCCTTTCTCTTCCTCTTTCTCTCTTTAAAGTAGTTTCTTTGGGGCACCTGGGAACAGACCCATAACCAATAAGGAGATTGAAACAGTCATCAAAAATATCCAAACAAACAAAAACCCAGGGCCAGAAGGCTTCCCAGGGGAATTCTACCAAACATTTAAAGAAGAATTCATTCCTATTCTCCTAAAACTGTTCCAAAAAATAGAAATGGAAGGAAAACTTCCAAACTCATTTTATGAGGCCAGCATCACCTTGATCCCAACCAGAGAAGGGTCCCAAAAAAGAGAATTACAGACCAATATCCTTGATGAACACAGATGCGAAAATTCTCAACAAAATACTAGCCAATAGAATCCAACAGTACATTAAAATGATTATTCACCACGACCGAGTGGGATTTATTCCAGGGCTGCCAAGGTTGGTTCAATATCCGCAAATCAATCAATGTGATACAATACATTAATAAAAGAAAGAACAAGAACCATATGATACTCTCAATAGATGCTGAAAAAGTATTTGACAGAGTACAGCATCCCTTCCTGATCAAAACTCTTCAAAGTGTGGGGATAGAGGGCACATACCTCATTATCATCAAAGCCATCTCTGAAAAACCCATAGCAAATATTGTTCTCAATGGGGAAAAACTGAGAGCTTTTCCCCTAAGGTCAGGAACATGGCAGGGATATCCACTATCACCACTGTTATTCAACATAGTACTGGAACTCCTAGCCTCAGCAATCAGACAACAAAAAGAAATTAAAGGCATCCGAATCAGCAAAGAAGAAGTCAAATTCTCACTCTGCAGATGATATGAAACTATATGTGGAAAACCCAAACTATATGTGGAAAACTATACGTGGAAAACTATATGTGGAAAACCCAAAATACTCCACTCCAAAATTGCTAGAACTAGTACAGGAATTGAGTAAAGTGTCAGGATATAAAATCAATACACAGAAATCAGTTGTATTTCTTTACACCAACAACAAGACAGAAGAAAGAGAAATTAAGAAGTCAATCCCATTTACAATTACATCCAAAACCATAAGATACCTAGGAATAGACCTAACCAAAGAGGCAAAGAATCTATACTCAGAAAACTATAAAGTACTCATGAAATAAATTGAGGAAGACAGAAAGAAATGGAAAAACGTTCCATGCTCCTGGATTGGAAGAACAAATATTGTGAGAATGTCTATGCTACCTAAAGCACTCTACACATTTAATGCAATCCCTACCAAAATCCCATCCATTTTTTTTTCAAAGAAATGGAACAAATAATCCTAAAATTTATATGGAACCAGAAAAGACGTCAAATAGCCAAAGGAATATTGAAAAAGAAAGCCAAAGTTGGTGGCATCACAATTCCGGACTTCAAGCTCTATTACAAAGCTGTCATCATTGAGACAGTATGTTACTGGCACAAAAACAGACACATAGATCAATGGAACAGAATAGAGAGCTCAGAAATAGACCCTCAACTCTATGGTCAACTAATTTTCAACAAAACAAGAAAGAATGTCCAATGGAAGAAAGACAGCCTCTTCAACAAATGGTGTTGGGAAAATTGGACAGCCACAGCAGAAAAATGAAATTGGACCATTTCCTTACACCACACATGAAAATAGACTCAAAATGGATGAAGGACCTCAATGTGAGAAAGGAATCTATCAAAATCCTTGAGGAGAACACAGGCAGCAACCTCTTCTACCTCAGCCGCAGCAACATCTTCCTAGGAACATTGCCAAAGGCAAGGGAAGCAAGGGCAAAAATGAACTATTGGGATTTCATCAAGATCAATAGCTTTTGCACAACAAAGGAAACAGTTAACAAAACCAAAAGACAACTGACAGAATGGGAGAAGATATTTGCAAACAACATATCAGACTAGTATCAAAAATCTATAAAGAGCTTAGCAAACTCAACACCCAAAGAACAAATAATCCAATCAAGAAATGGGCAGAGGGGCGCCTGGGTGGCTCAGTGGGTTAAGCCGCTGCCTTGGGCTCAGGTCGTGATCTCAGGGTCCTGGGATTGAGTCCCGTATCCGGCTCTCTGCTCGGCAGGGAGCCTGCTTCCCTCTCTCTCTCTGCCTGCCTCTCCGTCTACTTGTGATTTCTCTCTGTCAAATAAATAAATAAAATCTTTTTTAAAAAGTAAAAAAAAAAAAAAAGAAATGGGCAGAGGACATGAACAGACATTTCTGCAAAGAAGACATCTAGATGGCCAACAGACACATGAAAAATTGCTCCACATCACTCAGCATCAGGGAAATACAAATCAAAACCACAATGAGATACCACCTCACACCAGTCAGAATGGGTAAAATTAACAAGTCAGGAAATGACAGATGCTGGCAAGGATGCGGAAAAAGGGGAACCCTCCTACACTGTTGGTGGGAATGCGAGCTGGTGCAGCCACTCTGGAAAACAGCATGGAGGATCCTCAAAAAGTTGAAAATAGAGCTACCCTATGACCCCGCAATTGCACTACTGGGTATTTACCCTAAAGATACAAGTGTAGTGATCCAAAGGGGTATGTGCACCCGAATGTTTATAGCAGCAATGTCCACAAAAGCCAAACTATGGAAAGAACCTAGATGTCCATCAACAGATGAATGGGTAAAGAAGATGTGGTATATATATATAATGGAACACTATGCAGCCATCAAAAGAAATGAAATCTTGCCATTTGCACTGACATGGATGGAACTGGAGGGTATTATGCTTAGCGAAATAAGTCAATTGGAGAAAGACAACTATCATATGCTCTCCCTGATATGAGGAAGTAGAGATGCAATGTGGGGAGTTTGGGGGGTAGGAAAAGAAAAAATGAAACAAGATGGGATCAGGAGGGAGACAAACCATAAGAGACTCTTAATCTCACAAAACAAACTGAGGGTTGCTGGGGGGAGGGGGGCCAGGAGAGGGTGATGGGGTTATGGACATTGGGGAGGGTATGTGCTATGGTGAGTGCTGTGAAGTGTGTACACCTGGCGATTCACAGACCTGTACCCCTGAGGCTAATAATACATTATATGTTTATAAAAAATATTAAAAAATTTTTAAAAAGAATATGAAATTTACTTGGTATTTCTCTATTATACATTTATGTTATTCTAGATTGTTTTTGTTTTTATAGGAAAATGTTGTCATGGACATTTTTATACCTCAGAGTTGGTCCTATTTGAACGTAGTTTCCCATATTTCCTGAAGCAAGATTCCAGGGTATGGGCCTGAAGGTGAGATACATGGCATTCAACACCAAAGGCTGCATATCTAAGCTAAGCTAATGTTGGGGAAACGTTCTGCTTTGTTAGAACAAATATGCTTGGGCCTCAGAAGGACTAAGATGTGGAGTAAAAGGGTCAGATCACACAGGCTTGGATATGAGTCCTTTGCTTATTGAGGTTATGCATAAAAAAGTAACTATACCACAATGAGATACCACTTCATACTCTTTTAGATGACTATTATTTAAAAAATGAAAATGTGGGGTACCTGGGTGGTTCAGTTGTTGGGTTTCTGCCTTCAGCTGGGGTCATGATCCCGGGGTCCTGGGATCAAGCCCCACATTGGGCTGCCTGCTCAGTGGGAGGCCTGCTTCTCCCTCTCCCACTCCTCTGCTTGTGTTTCCTCTCTCGCTGTGTCTGTCTCTGTCAAATAAATAAAATCTTTTTAAAAATACAAATAGATAAATAAAAAATGAAAATGTTGGTGGGGATGTGGAGAACTTGGAACCCTTGCATATTGCTGGTGGAGAAACAAAAGACACACTTGCTGTGGAAAACAGTAGGACTGTTCCTCAAAACTGTTAAGTATAGAATTACCATATGACCCAGCTGTCCCACTTCCAGACACATACCCAAAAGGACAGAAAGCAGGAACTCGAACAGATATCTCTACACCAAAATCCATAGTGGCATTTTTCACAAAGCCAGAAGGTAGACCCCACCCAAGTGTCCATCAGGAGACAAATGGATAAGCAAGTTGTGTTACATTTAGGCTACAAAATATTATTCAGCCTTAAAAAGGAGATTCTGATACATGGTTGAGCCTTGAAAACATTACACTAAGTGAAATAAGCCAAATTTTAAAAAACCACAAAGATATTGTAGGATTCTGCTTATGTGAGGTATGTAGAACAGGCAAAGTTGCAGAGACTGAAAATAGAATGGAGGTGCTAGGGTTGGAGGGAGGGAAGAACGTGAAGGTATTGTGCAATGGGCATGGGGTTTCTGTTTGGAATGACAAAGAAGTTCTCAATAAGGATAGTGGCAGTGGCTGAACAACATTGTGAATGTGCTTAATGCCCCTGAAATGTATACTTAACAATGGTTAAAATGATAAATGTTTGATAATATAATGATAATTAAAAAACAAAAATGAGGGGCACCTGGATGGCTCAGTGGGTTAAGCCTCTGCCTTAGGGTCAGGTCATGATCCCAGGGTCCTGGGATTGAGCCCTGAGTCAGGCTCTCTGCTCGGCCAGGAGGCTTCTTCCCCCTCTCTCTCTACCTGCCTCTCTGCCTACTTGTGATCTCTGTCTCTCTGTCAAATAAATAAATAAATAAAATCTTAAAAAAAAAACAAATATGATAAAAATAATAAAAATGATAAACAAATGTAAGGGCCTACTTAGCCAGAGTGAGCCATTTTGTTGTTTATGCAGTAAACTTAGATTGACTCTGCCCCCCCAGAGGAACTTACTTAGAGACAAGTCTGGGAAACCAGTAAAATATGACTGACCAGCCCCTGATAACAGATCCCATATACCAGGATGTGTTAGGTCAGGGGAGGTAACAGAGCGCAGAATACAAGGATGAGTCAAGCCAGGTGGAGACATCCAATCAGGAAAGCACCTCCCTAACCACCCAAGAATGTGGGCCCTGCCTTTTGGGTGCCAATTCTGACCAGAGTGATAGGCTAGTTCAAATAGCTATTATAATTCAATTGGCCTCCTGTGTGTGGCCAGGCTCAATCACATGGACTTTGCTCTATAAAAGTTAGTCTTTTAAGAGGCTGGGAAATGTCACCTCTTTGCAAGAGACGGCTCTAGCCGGTCAGTTTGATTCTTGATGCTTGGCACGAAATAATAAAGCTTTGCTTGACCTTCGCTTTGTATCAGTCTTGCTCCTTTGACCATGGACCCAACACGAATAAAATGATAAAAATAAAATGATAAACATTTTAAAAAGATAAAAAATAAAATGATAAATAAACAACATATATTTTACCACAATACAAAAGATATGTAGACCCAAATGAAAGAAAAAAAATAGTTATAAATCCCTTTATTGAAGTAGTATTGGCGTTTTCAGAGGAGTGAATTGAGATGTACATTTTTAATCCACTTCTGTATCTGCTCGGTGAACACATGTAAAATGAATAAATGAATCAGATCTAAGAGAAGTCTTTCTGGATATATACAGAGGAGCAATCACACATACCTTTACCTCTGCAGTCCTTTGTTCCATCTGTCTTTTAAGTTCAGAAGTGCCATATGAACTGATGATCATTATTTTTTTAATTAAAGATTTTATTTATTTATTTGACAATAAGAAACAGCAAGAGAGGGAACACAAGCAGGGGGAGAAAGAGAGGGAGAAGTAGGCTCCCTACCGAGCAAGGAGCCTGAAGCAGGGCTCTATCCTTGGAACCTAGGATCACGATGGGAGCGGGAGGCAGATGCTTAACAAATGAGCCATCCAGGTGTCCAAATGATCATTATTTGCTCAGGTCATGATCTCAGGGTCCTGGGATCGAGTCCCACATCGGGCTCTCTGCTCAGCAGGGAGCCTGCTTCCTCCTCTCTCTCTGCCTGCCTCTCTACCTGCTTGTGATCTCTGTCTGTCAAATAAATAAATAAAATATTTATTTAAAAAAATCATACAGTTCAGGGCACCTGGGTGTCTCTGTCAGTTAAACATCTGCCTTCGACTCAGGTCATGATCTTGGGGTCCTGGGATCAAGCTCTGCATTGGGTTCCCTGCTCAGTGGGGAGTCTGCTTCTTCCTCTCCTTCTGCCTGCTGCTCCCACTATTTGTGCTCTCTCTCTCAAATAAATATATAAATAAAATCTTTAACAAATCATCCGATTTCAGACTGTAACTATGTGGCAGAAAGTTCCCTCTCACAGATTCTCTGTCCTACTTCAAGTTTTTACCTCCTATTGCTAATTAGTTAAAACCATTACCTGTGTGTAGCTGTCAACCTCTCCCAGCCAGCTTTAGACCCAGGTCGACCCAGGACCTGGGACCAGCAGCCTCTTCTCAGGAGAGCCTCTTGTGTTCTCCTGTCTGACTGCCACCCCCACTGATGCCCTGTAATATGTACGCACACACACGCACGTATGCATGCACACAGTTATGGGAGTGCTTTACCCTCTTCCCCATTTGTTTTTTTTTTTGCCAAAGGTGAAGATCTGGAGATGCTGGCTGGGTTGTTGGTTCCCATATTTTCTCTGACTTCCACCTAGAGAACCCCCTAATGCACAGTCAGGTTCTGCAAGCAACAGAAGCCAATTCTGACAGATGTAAGGAAAACAGAATGCATAGAATGAATTGAAGGAGACTTGGAGACACAGGCCTGGGAAATAGGCATAGTGGAGGGAAGCCATACAGCCAGAAAGGCAGCAACAGTTGATGCTGTAAAATAAAACCAGAGCTGGGGAAGGAGACCACTGCTGCATCTATGTGGTCAGTCAGCATGGGGTGCAGGATATTATCCCTGGACCTCCTGTTAGCCCTGGACACCTTTGCTGTTCAGGACGTGGATGGTGCCCTCGTGACTGCTGATGACATAGAGAGGATTCTGGATACCATTAGCTCCCACTTCAGGTTTTGGGGAGGATGCAGTTGATTAGCTACTGATAGTGTAACAGATGAGTCTATGTCCTATGGGCAAAGAAAGCTGGAAAAGAGAGTATCTGGCCTTTATGGCTTCCATAGTGGAAAATGATCATCTCTGCCTTCCACCAAGAGTCATAGACAAGTTCATATACTTGGCAGCCTTAAAAGAAAGTCAAAGCTCCCTTTGACCCATCTTCACCTAGATTTCTCCCAGCCTGTGTTACTGGACTAGTCACTATCCAGACATTACATTCCTTGCAATGCATCACAGAGTTCCAGAAGATTTAAAGAAAAAAAAAATTTAAAAAGCAACCAAAAAATGACCTCTGATGTTGGAAATGAGTGATGCTTTCTTGGATGGAGATGGCTGTGTGGGTGTGTAAAATAATTTTATTGCATCCTTACCAGATTTGATGATACCATTGTTGTTCGGTTTTTGTAATTTACTTTTTCATAAAGGTAACACTTCTCTCAAATATCAAAACAGTGTTTAAAAGTTCATGCTTGTAATGGCCACGGTCGCCAAACTGTGGAAAGAATCAAGATGCCCTTCAACGGACGAATGGATAAGGAAGATGTGGTCCATATACACTATGGAGTATTATGCCTCCTTCAGAAAGGATGAATACCCAACTTTTATAGCAACATGGACGGGACTGGAAGAGATTATGCTGAGTGAAATAAGTCAAGCAGAGAGAGTCAATTATCATATGGTTTCACTTATTTGTGGAGCATAACAAATAGCATGGAGGACATGGGGAGTTAGAGAGGAGAAGGGAGTTGAGGGAAATTGGAAGGGGAGGTGAACCATGAGAGACTATGGACTCTGAAGAACAATCTGAGGGTTTTGAAGGGGCAGGGGGTGGGAGGTTGAGGGAACCAGGTGGTGGGTATTGGAGAGGGCACAGATCGCATGGAGCGCTGGGTGTGGTGCAAAAACAGTGAGTACTGTTATGCTGAATATATATTTAAAATATTAAAAAAAAAGTTTGTGCTTAAAAGTCTTGGTTGCACTTAAGCCCCCATCCAGCCCATTACCTCCCCACCTGCTTTCTCCTTTTTTTTTTTTAAAGATTTTTAATTTATTTATTAGAGAGAGAGAGAGTATGAGTAGGGGGAGGGGCAGGTGAAGAGGGAGAAGCAGACTCCCCGATGAGCATGGAGCCTGATAAGAGGCTTGATCCAAGGATCCTGGGATCATGACCTGAGATGAAGGCAGACACTTAACTGACTGAGCCACCCAGGTGCTCCTCCCCATCTGCCTTCTATAGAGAACCACTTTTTTTTATTTCTTTGTTGCGAATCCTTCCAGTGGTTATTTATGCAAGTGAAAGTAAATATAGAATGTAGTATACAAAATGGTGGCTACAGCTAATAATACTGTATTGCATATTGGGAAGTTATTAAGAGAGTAGATCATAGAAGTTCCCATCATGGGTCACCTGGGTGCTACAGTCTGTTGAGTATCCAACTCTTGGTTTCTGCTTGGGTGGTCATCCCAGGGTGCTAGAATCAAACCCAGCTTCTGGCTCTGTGCTCAATGTACAATCTGCTTGAGTTTCTCTCTCCCTCTCCCTCTGCCCCTTCCCCTGTTATCCCTCCACACAAGCGCTCTCTCTCTCAAATTAGTAAATAAATCTTGGGGCACCTGGGTGGTTCAGTGGGTTAAAGCCTCTGCCTTTGGCTGAGGTCATGATCTCACAGTCTTGGGATCAAGCCCCACATTGGGCTCTCTGCTCGGCAGGGAGCCTGCTTCCCCCTCTCTGTCTCTGCCTGCCTCTTTGCCTGCTTGTGATCTCTCTCTCTGTCAAATAAATAAATAAAATCTTTTAAAAATAAGTAAATAAATCTTAAAAAAAAGAAGTTCCTATCACAATACAAATAGTTTTGTAACTATATGTGCTGATGAATGTTAACTAGATTTACTGTGATGATCACTTTGCAATATGTAAAATATTAAATCATTATTTTGTACACCTGAAACTAATATAGTATATAGAGGGAGAAGGACAGGCAGACTCCCTGCTGAGCATGGAGCCCCATTCGGGCTCATTAAAGGCAGATGCTCAACCGACTGAGCCAACCAAGTTCTTTTCTCCCTTTTTTTTTTTCTCAAAGATTTTTTAAAAAAATATTTTATTCATTTATTTGACACAGAGAGATCACAAGTAGGCAGAGAGGCAGGCAGAGAGAGGAGGAAGCAGGCTCCCTGCTGAGCAGAGAGCCCGACTCGGGGCTCGATCCCAGGACCCTGAGACCATGACCTGAGCTGAAGACAGAGGCTCAACCCACTGAGCCACCCAGGTGCCCCTCCTCAAAGATTTTATTTATTTACTTGATAGAGGCACAGCAAGAGAGGGAACACAAGCAGGGGGAATGGGAGATAGGGAAGCAGGCTTCCCGCTGAGTAGGGAGCCTGATGCAGGGCTCCATCCCAGGACCGTGGCATCATAACCTGAGTTGAAGGCAGACATTTAATGACTGAGCCACCCAGGCGCCCATCCTCCCCCTTTTTCTTACAAAAACAGGTAGGATATTATTTACACGATTCTGTTTCTGTCTTTTCTTTTTCATTTTATTTTTAAAAATTGAGATAGTTGACATATAATTAGTTTCAGGTGTAGGGAGTCAATATTGTACATATTGTGAAATGATCACAGTAAGTCCGGTTAGTATCTGTCACCACACATAGTGGCAGATTTTTGTGTGTGATGACAATTTTTTTTTTAAAGATTTTATTTATTTGTCAGAGAGAGCGAGCGAGAGCAAGCACAAGCAGACAGAGTGGAAGGCAGAGTCAGAGGGAGAAGCAGGCTCCCTGCGGAGCAAGGAGCCGTATGTGGGACTTGATCCCAGGACGCTGGGATCATGACCTGAGCCAAAGGCAGCTGCCCAACCAACTGAGCCACCCAGTCGTCCCAATGTGTGATGACAATTTTAAGATCAACTTTCTTAGCAACTTCTAATACAATACAGTATTATTAATTCTAGCCATCATGCTGCACATCTTCTCCCCAGGACTTGTCTTATGACTGGGAATTTGTACCTTTCGACCCCTTCACTTATCTCACCTCCCTCCCCAACCCCTCTGGCAACCACTAATCTGTTCTCTGTATCTGTGAGTTTGAGTTTGTTTTGTTTTGTTGTTTAGCTTCCACTTATAAATGAAATCATATAGTATTTGTCTTTCTTTATCTGACATTTCATTTAGTATGATGTCTTCAAGCTCCATCCATGTTGTTGATGGCAAATGGCAAGACTTTTTCTTTCTTATGGCTAAATAATATTCCATTATATCACATTTTGTTTATCCATTCATCTATTGATGAACACTTAGCTTGCTTCCATGCCTTGGCTATTATAAGTAATGCTGCAGTGAACATGAGAGTGCATGTGTCTTTCAAGTTAGTGTTTGTGTTACCTTCAGATAAATTTACCAAAGTGAAATTGTTGGACCATATGGTAGTTCTATTTTTAACTTTTTGAGGAACTTCCGTACTGTTTTCCCTAGTGACCATATGAATGTATATTCCCAGCAATGGTGCATATATGTTCCCTTTTCTCTACATGCTTGCCAACACTTGTTATTTCTTGTCTTTTTGATAATAACCAGGTATAAGGGGGATATCTCATTATCGTTTTGATTTGCCTTTCCCTATTGATAAGTAATTTTGAGCATCTTTTCTTTTTTTTTTTTTTTAAGATGTTATTTATTTGAGAGAAAGAGAAATAACAAGCAGAGGATGGGGCAGAGGGACAGAGAGAGTGGGAGAAGCAGACTCCCTGCTGGTCCCAAAGCCTGGTGCCAGGCTTGATCTCAGGACCCCAAGATCATGACCTGAGCTAAAGTTAGACACTCAGCCAACTAAGCCACCCAGGTGCCCGATTTGGGGGATCTTTTCATGTACCTGTTTGTCATCTGTATGTCTTCTTTGGAAAAATGCCTATTCAATTCCTCTGCCCATTTCCTAACTAGATTGTTTTTTTGATATTTAGTTGTAGAGTTCTTTGTATATTTTGGATATTTACCCCTTATCAGAGGCTATTTATATATATTAGGATAAAATCATATATATAAATGATTTGAAAGTTTTTACCCTTATTTAGTAAGTTGTCTTTTCATTTTTTAAAAATTTGTTTGTTTATTTGACAGAGAGAAAGAAAGGACAAAAACAGGGGGAGAGGGAAAAGCAAGTTCTCCACTCAGCAAGGAGCCCAATGCGGGGCTCTATCCCAGGACCCTGAGATCGTGGCCTGAACCAAAGGCAGATGCTTAACTGACTGAGCCACCCAAGTGCCCCTGTCTTTTTGTTCTGTCGATGATTTCCTTTGCTGTGCAGAAGATTTTAGTTTGATGTAGTCTCACATGTTTATTTTTGTTTTTGTTGCTCTTGGAGTCAAATCCAGAAAACAATCGCCAGGACCCATGTCAGGTTGCTTACCCCCTGTATTTTTTCCCTAGGAGTTCTGCAGTTTCATGACTTGCATTCAAATCTTCAATCCATTTTGAGTTAATTTTTGTGTATGGTATAAGATTCTGGGCCAGTTTCCTTCTTTGGCATGTGGCTGTCCAGTTTTCCCAAGACTGTTCGTTGAGATAAGGATTTCAGTGAAAGTGTTCCATTTGGGAAGGGATTCCCAGAAATGCTAGTAAGGGGGTGGGAAAGTGGGAAGGAAGTCAATACAGGGTATGTTACCAAGCAAGTTACCATTGCAGGCATCTGGAGGTCAGTCCCACTACAGAACTTGGGAAGCTAGTGTAGAATGCCTGCTACAGTGTTACTCCCCTGAGGTGTGGGGGCACGGGGGTATTTACAGAGCAGCTGCTGCCTGTGATTAAGTAGAGTGCTGCTACCTGGAGGGATTAGCTCTCTGTCACTTCTGGACTGTTTTGAAGGCAGAGTGGTTTCCAGCAGCCAGAAAGTGCTGTCAGGCAATTATCTACAGTGGCTGGCATTCAGAAGTCAGGCTCGTGTGCAATGAAATGATAAAGGTTAAGAAGGGACAGGCAGGATATTGACAGTGTTTGTTACAGGAAAATACAGGATACCAACATAGCTCTGCCTGAAGATCCTCGGGGCAGAAAGTATGGCTGCCAGAAAGAACGAAACAAAACAAAGCTCATTGTGAAACATCTAGTTGAAGAGGTGGGAACATGTGCTTCTGTCTGTGTGATCCTGGCAAGGATCCCTATACTTTTGGGGGTTCAAGGTACCCATGTATACGACTGAGATGGTATAATTGGCTTCCTCCCTGACCTGTAGGAAGGTAGATAACTCATAAAATGTTCAAAGATTCAGGAGTTGGAATATTTGTTTTCTCCCCAATTGGGAATCCTATTTTATTTTTTTAGCTGATCATAATACTAAGAAATATTATAGAAGTTTTTTTTTTTAAAAATCCAGATGTGAACAGGACAATTTATTACGTTTATTTTGTTTTTAAAAGAGATTTTATTTATTTGAGAGAGAGAGAGGGAAGAGAGAACACAAGTCAGGGGAGGGGGAGAGGAATAGGAAGAAGCAGGCTCACGGCTGAGCAGGGAACCCAATACAGGGCTCAATCCCAGGACCCCAGGATCAGGACCTGAGCCAAAGGCAAACACTTAACTGACTGAGCCACCCAGACACCCTGAAAACAGGAAAATTTAAATCCATCCCAAAGCTAGTCAATCACAGAAATTTAACAAATTTAACCTGTGTAACTTTCCAGGTTTTCAATGTATATATAGATTCATACATTTCCATAGAACTCATAGGGACCATACTAGTTTTTAATCTGCTTTCCTTTTTTACTTGACAGTATTTTGAGGACATCCTGGCATATACCAAGAGGTACAGATTTACCTTATACTTTTTAATTGTCTCATGGACTGTTGTATGGTTAACCAATAGTTTAACCAAGCTACATTTTTTTGGGAGGAGGGCGTTGTTGCTTTGAACTCTACTGGTGGGTGGTAGTAATGGCTACAGAGGTGACAGGTGGACAGCAGGGCTAAGCCCATTCCTTGGCTCCAGGCTGCTCTGATGTCCCAGCTTCTGGGCCCCCATGCTCTAAGGTGCCTTAAAGATGACAGGGATACTGAATTTTTTTTTTTTTAAGATTTTATTTATTTATTTGACAGAGAGAGAGAGAGATCACAAGTAGGCATAGAAGCAGGCAGGGGTGGGGCAGTGGGTAGCAGGCTCCCTGCTGAGCAGAAAGCCCAATGTGGGTCTCTATCCCAGGACCCTATGACCATGACCTCAGCCGAAGGCAGAGGCTTTAACCCATTGAGGTATCCAGGTACCCAGGGATAGTGACTTCTGATGACTGGGTGGCTGGCCTTGGAATTGGCACCTCTAGCGTCAGCCTGCCCTCAGGGAATGGAGAGGGGGAGACCAGGGTAGGGTCCACAGTAGGGAGGAGCATGTATTTTTTCTTTTCTTTTTTTTAAAGTTAAGTTAGTCACTATACAGTAGTACATCATTAGTTTTTGATGTAGTGTTCCATGATTCATTAGTTGCGCAGAACACCCAGTGCTCATCACAATGTGTGTCCTCCTTACTAACCATCACCCAGCTACCCCAACCCCTCACCCTCTCCCCTCTGAAACACTGCTGGTGGGAATGAGAGCTGGTACAGCCACTTTGGAAAACAGTATGGAGCTTCCTCAAAAAGTTAAAAATAGAGCTACCCTATGACCCAGCAACTGCACTACTAGCTACGTATTCACCCCAAAGATACAGATTTGGTGAAAAGAAGGGCCATATGCATCCCAATGTTCATAGCAGCAATGACCAAAATAGCCAAGCTGTGGAAAGAGCCTCAGTGCCCTTCAACAGATAGATGGATAAAGATGCAGTTCATACATACGATGGAATATTACTCAGCCATTACCCACCATTTGCATGCTCATGGGTGAACCCAGAAGATTATGCTAAGTGAAATCAGTCAAGGAAAGAAAGACAATTATCATCTGGTTTCACTCATATGTGGGACAGAAGGAATAGAACAGAGGACAAAAGGAGAATGAAGGAAAAACCGAAGGGGTTAGGGATCAGAGAAGGAGACAAACAACCAGAGACTATGGGCCCCAGGAAAGGAACTGAGGGTTTCAGAGCTCCGGGAGGAGGGGTTGGGGATGGGATGTGGAGCAATGTGTATTTTCTAGTGAGGCACCGCGAGATGTAGCCATGCTCCTTCTGCCTCTCCGTGCTTGCGGGTGATCGCCACCAGCAGTCCTTGGTCTTGACTGTCAACTCCTGGGCGCGAAGCGGTGGACGTCCAGGGACAAGCCAGCCGTTGACCGTCTGCGGAATCGCCGAGCCGCGCGCTTCGGAGCTGCGGGCAGAGCCCAGGGCTACAGGCGGGGACCGCCACCGCTGCGGGTCAGGGCCCTCCAGCGCCGCCCCAGGCAGTGGGCGCACATAGCCCTGCCAGCTGCTGTGGCCCAACCACACACTGCGCGTGCTCCTGGAGCAGCCGGGCCAGCCTGAAGGCCCGGTCCAAGAAGGGGCTGTGCGCCGGGTACCAGTCGCACAGAGGGTTCCAGCAGGGGCTCCGCAGGAGTGAGAGGGGCACTCGGCGCTCGGTCCTGTTGGCTCGGCTCCCTGCGTCTGGCTGAAGCTTGGAGAAGTCCGAATCTGCTCTTGAGGGACTTTTATGCTTTTTTCCAGTTTTTCTATAATAAATTTCCTATACTGTATAAAGCTACAATGAAAATCCTTGTACATCTGTCTCTGTTTAGTTGAATGGATGTTTCCATAGGATACATTTGGAGAAGTGGAATTGCTTATCAGAGCATACACACTGAAACATTTTGAAACTATTCTCAGTTGTATCAGATTATAGGCATAGTCATAAAAGGTGAGGGACAGTTTCACCTAACACTGGGCATTTCTTAACCTTTTATGAATTGTATTTTTCGTATCTTTTACCACTTATTTTTAAAAATTTAGTTTATATATGTTCTTTTAGTGTTGAGGATAATACATGACCAAGGTACTGACAATGTCAAAGTCAACCGTAAGCTCTGATTGATGGGAAGACCAGATACAGTATCACTTGCTCTAAATTACATACCTAAAATGTATAAAAGGAAATCAGGGGTGCTAGGATACTCTGCAAAGAGGTTAGAAGTATTCTGCAAGACAGATGAGGAATAGAGAACTTCTCATGTCCCTCAAAAGACTCTTCTGGGACATATAGTTGCAGATAATAAATCTGTGTGTGTGGGCGTCACATCATACCTTCTGAAAACTCAATCACCCCTCTTCCAAGACCAGTTTTCTGTGCATAAAGCTGGAGCTTTCTGTACCTAGTCTAGTGTGTGCTGACTTCTTGTCAGTTTGGGGATGTAATTACATACCTTCTGACTGTGGTGTTGAACTCCAAAGCCTGGGCCAAGGCTTTTCTTGACTTATTGCTGCATGATTATACTTTTTTTTTTTTAAGATTTTATTTATTTATTTGAGAGAGAGACAGTGAGAGAGAACATGAGCGAGGAGAAGGTCAGAGAGAGAAGCAGACTCCCTGTGGAGCTGGGAGCCTGATGCAGGACTCAATCCTAGGACTCCGGGATCATGACTTGAGCCGAAGGCAGTTGTCCAACCAACTGAGCCACTCAGGCGTCCCTGCATGATTATACTTTTAAAAAGTAACCGATTAGGAGCAAATGGACAAAGGCAGAGGAGAGGGTGGGACTGGAAGGACTTTATCTCCCTTAATCCCCATTACCTCTCCCCAGGCTTCCTCTCTTCCCTTTCATCATTATTCAAATAATTACATAAAATTTATGTTGTTTGCAGTGAAATGTGCATATAAAAGCATCTTTGAAAACTGTAATTTAACAGAACTGTAATACACCTTTTAATGAAAAGGATGTGCATGCTATGCACTATGCTATGCAAAGCCCCTTGTGCCTCTTCTGGAATCCTCACTAGGTGGAGGGAATAATCTCTCTAAAAGGTGACCTAGATTCCCCAGTCTGAGATGGGCAGGTTTGGCTCTGGGGCTGGATGCTAGTAGAGGGGAGTGTAGGGAGAAGCCTCTTCCCTGACAAACACTGGGTATCTCCAAGGGCCTTATCACCTCTTATCAGCTTCATTTGTAAATTACAAAAGGAGGTGGGGAGTATCTGGTTGAAATAGTACTGTCTGCACTGGCCTGGACCCCTGAGTACCCTTGCTGGTCCCCAGATTCCTATGGTGGTGGTGGGGGGGGGGATAAGGGATACAACGGGCACCCCCTTCTGATGGTTGTGCGTGTGGACCAGAGTCAGGCTGAGGCCTTACCCACCATCCAGGGTTTGAAGTCATTAGTCTCAAACTTGCCAGTCCATTACTACTTGTGTTTTGTTTTAGGAGGCTCATTTCAGTTCAACTGTTTCCATGTGGATTTCAACACCATAATAAGTTAACTCCTGAGTAGGAAATTTGAAAACAGAGTCTTTGTTCCATCTTTAAGATTTTAATGAAAACGTATATACCAGATATTAAATTGTTTCCTTGCTGCAAAGTTCTGCTTATTAAATTTTACAGACTTGGGGCGCCTGGGTGGCTCAGTGGGTTAAAGCCTCTGCCTTCAGCTCAGGTCATGATCTCGGGGTCCTGAGATGGAGCCCCACATTGGTCTCTCTGCTCAGCAGGGAGCCTGTTTTCTCCCTCTCTCTCTGCCTCCCTCTCTGCCTACTGGTGAACTCTCTCTGTCAAATAAATAAATCTTAAAAAATTAAAAAAAAATTTTTACAGACTTTGTGGAGATGGACTGTTCTCCAAGGACAAATAGATACTATCTGGTTTTCTATTGGGTCCTGCCCAGGCCTGAAGGGAGCCAAGGGAGTCCTCCTCCCTAGTGGCCCCACCTCCAAAGAGACCAGGGCAGCAGGAAACAGCGTGAGTAGCTCTTGATGCTCTTTGACTTATTTTTTCCCCGTGCTGTGGCTTCTGACTAAACTTTTTCATCTTTCAACATATTTGTGCATATGAAAGATCCCTTGTACACAAACAGTCACGGAGGCCAGAGAGCTTTGGTGTTTGACCCAGGATCCTGCGGCAAGATGGGACCAGTGCTGGAACTGGAGGCTGAGCTCAGAAAAGCACAGCAAGAGGACAGGACGCCAGTAGTCTTCTGCTCCTGCCAGGATCTTCCAGCATTTTCTAGTCGTGGGAGCACCAGGGGCCTCACCACATCTCTAAGCTAAGTGCTCCATGGACACAAAGAGCACCTGAGCTTTTTGGTGCTGAAACCTTGTGCACAAGTGCCCATCCTTCCTCACCTGTGCCAGGCACCCCCAACCCTCAGCTCCCTACCTGCCATTCCTTGCTGGGAGTCCGTGAACCTCCCCCATCCCCATCTGTGCGGTGTGCCCTGGGAGTCAGCACCATCACAGCCAGCCTGTCCTGGAATGGCCAATTGTGCATCAAGTCTCAAGTGCCTCCTCCTTCCCTGAGCCCCACAGCTGGAATGGGTTGTTGGAGCAATTAATCCATTTTCCATGTGTTTATCTGTCCTACCATGGGCTCATGGGTGGCAGGAACCATTTCTTGTTCTCTTTTGTAACCACAGTGCCCAGCGCATTAGGACAGGCATGGTATTCCCAGTCCTTTTTGTGGTCAGTCTCCCCGTGGGCGCTGTTCCCTCTCTGAGGAGTCACAGTGCCACCCAGTGGCAGGATGGATGTACTGAGGCTGCTTGCTGAGGGCCCTTCACCCCACCCCATGCTGGTGAGGGTCCTTACAGCAGGCTTTGAAGGTGACCAGAGGCGACAGGGTGGATCCCCTTGGGTGCAGGGCCTTCCTGTACTCCACAGTCAAGGTCAAAATGGGGGTGGGACAGTGGGCCAGGTACAAGTCCATTTTGACCCTCTGGGGGCCCAGGCCTTCTGATCTCAGAAGAGGATGATGTTTTCCCTCGCTGAACAGTCCCCATTCTCAAGGATGCCCCCCCCCCCCCCGCTTTTTTCCTGATTGACAAGACTTTTAGTTACATGATAAGGCTTCCCTGATCAGGAAAATAGGTAAGAGCTGTATTCCAGAGAAGGAGTGATTTGCCCTTGAGAGAGGGAGGAGTAACTCTGAGACAATGGGAAGGGACATTCCACTCCCCTAGGAAGGATGTATCAGTTATAGGGTGAAGCCAGGAGCAGAGATGCCTTGAGTCTGGGTTCAGATGGAGGGAAAAAGGGATACCAGCACAGCTGAGTCTAGAAGAGAATGAGACTACCCGGTGTCCATAGCTTCTGAGCCTGGTTATGGCTTCTCAGACTGGGAAGAACTGATAAGAAACACTGCAGCAAATACTACAGATGACCCTGCAGACAGGAGGAAAGTCATCTCTGATGAAAGGTGCCAAGATCTTGGGGGAAATAGGGGCCCTGAGCTGCTGAAAAATGTTAAACAAACCCATGATTCATAATATAACCTACAGAAACTAAAAGTCTAAATACATGTGAATTTTCTAATTCTGAATGATTCTTCAAAGCTATCCTCTTCATCTAATCTGTTTTTAGACCCATATATTGGGTTCTTAATTTGTGCCATTATATTTATTGGCTTTTGAATCTTCGATTTATGGTGGTTGTTTTTTAAGATTTTATTTTATTCTATTTTATATTTTATTTTTAAAAGATTTTATTTATTTATTTGAGAGACAGAGAGAGAGCATGAGCAAGAGGAGGGAGAGGAGGACTCCCTGCTGAGCAGGGGATATGGGGCTGGATCCCAGGACCCTGAGATCATGACCTGAACCAATGGCAGATGCTTAACCAATTGAGCTACCAAGTGCCCCAAGACTTTATTTTTTTATTTTAATGTCTATTTATTTATTTTTTAATTTTACTAACATATAATGTATTATTTGCTTCAGGGGAACAGGTCTGTGAATCATCAAGTCTTCCACAATTCACAGCACTCACAATAGCCAAGACGTCATTTATTTATTTATTTATTTATCTTTTTGACAGAGAAAGACTCAGCAAGAGAGGGAACATAAGCAGGGCGAGTGGGAGAGAGAGAGAAGCAGGCTTCCCACCAAGCAGGGAGCTCAGTGTGGGGCTCGATCCCACGACCAAAGGATCATGACCCGAGCCAAAGGCACACGCCAACAACTGAGCTATCTAGGCACCCCAAGACTTTATTTTAAAGTAACCTCTCCACCCAACATTGGGTTTGTACTCACAATCTTGAGATCAAGAATCTCATGCTATACTAACTCAGCCAGCCAGGCACCCCAATTTATGTTTTGTTTAGTTTCCAATTTTGTGTCAAAAGTTCAATTTGTATCCTGCTGACGATACTAAGATTTTTTTTTTTCTGATTTATGTCTAATGACCCCACTGTCTGGACTGTTGAAATCTATTGTCTAGTGTTTATGCTGGTTCTTGTTCTTATTTTGTCTCCTTCTATGTCTGATTATCTTTGATTGTGTGCTGAAAACTGTACTTGAAAAATTTGTTGGAGTGATGTTAAGACTAGGATAATATCATCTTCTTATAGAAAGGGTTTCCATTGACTTTGGCAAATGTGAGGGGCAAATGTGCTAGAGCAATCCAGAAGCACCAAAAGCATTTTCAGTGCTTGAGATTTTTCTGAATCACCCAGAGTACTTGAAATCGAGCTGAAGCACAGGAGAAAGCTAGTTTATTTTCAGTTTACTCTTACTTCCAGGGTGCATCCACTCAGGGTTACAGTCCTGAGCTTGGAATGATTTTCCAGGACTGACTCTGCCTTGAAAAGCCTGAGATTCTAACATACATGACCTTAGCTCCCTCAGCTTTTTAGCTACTCTGCTGGTTGCAAGAGTGGCCCCCAAACTGAGTTCTCCTCTCTGGCTGTTCACTTTTTCTGAGCAATTGTCTCTTGCCAATGATTGGCAAGGTGATTCCTTGTTACTTGTTAGCATTTTTCTGTTTTGAGGGGAAAGCTTTTTATAGTTCATATGAATTATTTTAGTTGTCTTCAATAGGAGGTTAGTTCTGAATTATTTAGTGCACTATTTCTGAAAGTGAGAGTTCTTTTTTTTTTTTTTTTAAAGATTTTATTTATTTATTTGACAGACAGAGATCACAAGCAGGCAGAGAGGCAGGCAGAGAGAGAGGAGGAAGCAGGCTCCCTGCTGAGCAGAGAGCCCGATGTGGGACTCGATCCCAGGACTCTGAGATCATGACCCGAGCCGAAGGCAGCGGCTTAACTCACTGAGCCACCCAGGTGCCCCAAAGTGAGAGTTCTTTACTTGGTTTAAAATCATGTAATAGTTTGGTACTTCTTTAGAGGATTGAGGAATGCAAGAAGCCTAATAGCACAGATGATCAGCAATCATATATTAGACACCAAAATACAATGATTTTTAAAAAAAAGATTTTATTTATTTATTTGACAGAGATCACAAGTAGGCAGAGAGGCAGGCAGAGAGAGAGGGGGAAGCAGGCTCCCCACGGAGCAGGGAGCTGATGTGGGGCTCAGTCAGGACCCCAAGATCATGACCTGGGCTGAAGGCAGAGGTTTAACCCACTGAGCCACCCAGGCGCCCCACAATGGTTTTTAAAAATGTTTATTTTAAGACCAGTGTAATTAACGTATAGTGTTATATTAGTTTTAGTTGGACTATATAGTGATTTAGCAATTCAGTCAGCTAAGCGTCTGCCTTCAGCTCAGGTCATGTTTGGGCTCCTTGCTCAGTAGGGAGCCTGCTTCTCCTTCTGCTCCTCCCCTTGCTCATGCTATCTCTCTCTCTCTCTCTCTCTCTTTCTCTCTCTCTCTCGTCTGAAATAAATAAAACCTTAAAAAGAAACTTATATAAAAAATAATTCTATACATCACTTAGCACTCATCATCATGAGTGTCTTCTTAATTCCCTTTGCCTATTTCCCCCCTCCCCCACCCATCTCCCCTCTGGTAACCATCAGTTTGTTCTCTATAGTTAAGAGACTATTTTTTTTGGTTTGTCTCTTTTTTCTTTGTTTGAGTACTTTTCTTGTAACTCAATACTGTGGCTGGCACTGAAAATTACATGTAAGCATTTGCTCCAGCATTTCTCATCCTAGAAAGCTGGTCTATGGAAATTTTAATCGTGGCTGTTTGAAATTATTCATTTATGAAGAAACTTATAATAGAATCATTGATAATTAATAGAGAACTAGTTAAACAAATTATGTTGCTTCTTTAGGATAGGATATTGTGCAACCACTAATAATGTGGTGTAATACCTAATGGTATCAACAACTAGTCACATCATATGAGAAGTGAAACTAGTCAATCACAACATGATTTTTTAATACATTTTTATACTTTTTAAAATATTTTGTACATTTTTACACATTTACATATATTAGAAATATCACTGAAAAATATATTCTTTTTTTAAAGGACCTTAATTTTTTTATTTGACAGAGAGAGACACAGTCAGAAAGGGAACACAAGCAGGGGGAGTGAGAGAGGGAGAAGCAGGCTTTCTGCTGAGCAGGGAGCTTAATCTCAGGACCCTGGGATCATGACCTGAGGCGAACACAGACACTTAACGACTGAGCCACCCAGGCACCCTGAAAAAAAATATTTTTAAAGATTTTGTTTATATTTATCTTACATGGAGAGGGAGCACAAACATGGGGAGCAGCAGGCAGAGGGAGAGGGAGAAGTAGGCTCCTGCCAAGCGAGGAGTTGGATGTGGGACTCAATCCCAGGACCCTGGGATCATGACCTGAGCCGAAGGCAGTCGTTTAACTGGCTGAGCCACCCAGATGCCCCATTACTGAAAATATATTCACTAAAATGGTAACAGTGGTTATGTTAGGGTGGTGGGATGACTAGCAAATTTACCCACTGGTTTTGGCTTTTTTAATATTTTTGTAATTTCCTAAAATGAACATTTATTATTTTTGTAACAAAAGTTGAATTATAAAATAGAATACCATAAATAAAATCAAATGTTTTATTATGTTGCACTGAAATTTTTGTCTACCCAAATAATGCACAATTCAGATTTGAGCAGTCTTTGTGAATATCTAGTACATGTCAGCCTCTTTTATACATATATTTTCACTAATGCTTTTAAGGGTCCAGGAGTCAATCACAAACACAGTAAAGAAAAGTAGGTGGGAAGCAGTCTGGGCTCTGTTCAAAAAGAAACCAAGTGGAGAGATTGACAGGTGCAAAATAAATGGTACAATTTTCATAGTTAGCCAATATCTCCAATGTACTAACAGCCAGGTAATGGACACTGTAGTTTACCCTAGTAGAACAGATGTTGAGTTATGAAAATTATATAAATACTGCAATATTCCTATACTCTCCTGCAGCAACAGTGAACATATTAGAATATTCAGGCACTTGGATTATTGATTCCAACTACCTGCTCTCTTCCCTATAAGAGGATTATATGTGTCATCTGCAGTGTCTTCCCGAAGTTAGAGTGTACTTCCTAACCCATTGTCAATATGACTGCTTTGGACAGTGGAACATGAGCAGGACTTATAGTTACCACAGTCAAGCAGAAACTTTAAGAGCCAGTAGATGATTCAATTCTGTCTCTTGCTTGTTTCCCTTGGCAATAAAAATGGCATATCCTCCATAGGGGATTGATCCTTCAGGTTGGTTCTAGAATGAGAAGATACAAGAAGCAGAGCCATCCTAGATAGAAACATGCAATGTGAGTGAGAAATGCATATTGTTGTAAGTCACTGAGATTAGGGGAGGAGGCATGTTTGTTACCACACCAAAGCTAACTAATACATCATTTCCTCAAAAATACAATAGCAACTCTCTGAACTGTATTTTTTAAAAGATTTTTAATTTATTTTATTTGAAAGAGAGAGAGAGCAAGTACAGGAGGGAAGGGCAAAGGGAGAGCAGGGGGAGCAGCAGAGGGAGAGGGAGAAGCAGGTTCCCCACTGAACAGGGAGCCTAGTACAGGGCTCAATCCAGGACTCTGGGATCATGACTTGAGCCAAAGGCAGACACTTAACCTACTGAGCCACCCAAGCACCCCACATTTCTTTCTCTCTCTTTTTTTTTTTTTTGTCAGAGAGAGAGTGAGCACAGGCAGACAGAGTGGCAGGCAGAGGCAGAGGGAGAAGGCAGAGGCAGAGGCTTCCTGCTGAGCAAGGAACCCAATGTGGGATTCAATCCCAGGATGCTGGGATCGTGACCTGAGCCCAAGGCAGCCACTTAACCAACTGAGCCACCCAGGCATCCCCACATTTCTTATTTTTAAGTAATCTCTACACCCACTGTGAGGTCTGAACTTACAACCTCGGGACTGAGTCACAGGCTCCACTGACTGGAGCCAGCCAGGTGCCCCTTAACTGAACTGAATCGAACTGACTTTCTAGATTGATATGTGTTCACTTTTCCTTCTTTAAAATACACACACACACACACTGACAATGCCCACGGCACACACCAAATATCCCAGGCTGGTGGGCCACTTTCCAGCCTGAGCTCAACTTTGCCTCATGAACCAACCAAGTGATCCAAATCAAGATAGAGGAGAAGGCTGTCATAGAAACTAGTGTGAGGTTCTGAAATGGGTGGCAGTGACTCAGGGTCACATAGCTGTCAGGAGAGAGCGCCAAAGACCACACTCTAGCTTTACCAAGTGGTAGGTATGAGACCTTGGTCTCATTACTACCACAGACACCAACATCGAGAGTTACTAATTTTCAAAGACTCTTTCAGAGAAGACTAAAAGGAAATCTAGTCCTGAGTCAGTTCTCCCACAGTCATTAGCACCAAGATGGCCCCCAGGACAAGGTCTCCCATTTAGCCTGAGCGCATTCCATTAAAGAGCTACCAGGGTGATGAGACTCCAGGTGGGGGAGGAGCATCCAACTCTCCGCTCTCCATAGATATTTCTGCAGAAAAGGTTTGCCAGTGGTGTCTGCTCAGCATGTGAGTGCAACAAGTGACCGTCAATGCCCCTGTGGCTCCTCGCCAGTCAGGAGGCTATGCTGCTATCATTGGAACAAGTCTAGGCTTCGAACTGGGAAGATCAATCAGTGGTCATGCTGGCTGAAGCAGATAAGACAAGAAAAACAATCTGTTCAATGATGGGCAGGTGGAGCCCACTGAGAGGTACTTGGCTAGCACCACAGCTGAGGAGACCACCCTGGCTGTTCTAGAGCAGCACAAGGGGTCCCTGTACTCCCTCTTTCCTGACCACTGAGTGGACCTGGCAGACATCTCCCGTGGTTTGGATTGGCCCCTGGACCACGACATCCTCTATGACATTGACAGTTTGTCTTGCTCCATGGGTGCCTTTGACTAGGACATGCAGACGGGAAAGATCTACTGAAGTGTCCACAAGCTGGAGAGGGAGACAAACCCCAGACAGTATGTGCCTTAATGCTGAGGGGGAGCTCTGGGGGGCCTGTTACAATGGAGGAAGAGTGAAGTTACCTGTTGCTAAAACAACTTCATTTTGCTTCGGAGGGAAGGACTACTCGGAAATGTCTGTGACCAGTGCCCAGGATGGAAGGGACCCCAAGGTTCTTCTGCCGCAGGCTGAAGCTAGTGGAATTTTCAAGATGCCTGGTGTGGGGGTCAAAGGAATTCCTCCCTATCCCTATGCAGGCTGAGTGGCAGGCCTTCTTTCCTACTGGAGGAACTTTTTTTTAAAAAATGTCTTATTTATATAATTGACAGAGAGAGAGCACAGCAGGGGGAGTGGCCGAGGGAGAGGGAGAAGCAGACTTCCCTCTGAGCAGGGAGCCCAATGTGGGGCTCCATCCCAGGACCCCAGGACCCCAGGACCCCAGGACCATGACCTGAGCTGAAGGCAGAAGCTTAACCAACTGAGCCACCCTGGTGTCCCTATTTACAATTTTTAAATGGTAGAGCATTTTAGTAAGGGGTGACAGGTGGTTTTGATAACACACAACACCTTCTGCCAAGGTATTACAGAAATGTAAACAATTGGTCGACTGTCAACCAGCCTCTTGATACTTTGCAACTGCTAGAAGGGGAAGGCAAGGAACCCTATCTGTTCTGTATTCCATACTTACTATACATGCCTAAAGCTTCAAAAAACTAGTAACTAATGGCCTAGTTAAAAAAAAAAAAAAAAAGAATAGTCTAGTCCTTAAAATCCTCTCATATTATAGGATGTTCTCTAAATTACCTCAGTTTGAAAAACAAACTTCTGAAGACATTTTATTTTTTAAAATGAAAGCCTTCATGCTTAAAAATGGAGAGATTAGTATAATCATCCCTCAAGTACTCATCACACAGCTTGACCAATTATTAATTGTGGCCAATCTTTTTCCCTCTTTACTCTCCACCCCCCAACACACACACACACACACACACACACACAATTCCTCTCTGTTTTCTCCCCAACCTCTCTTACTAGATTATCTTAAATTAAGTTCTAGACATGTATCTAGAAGATACATAAAAAATTTTTTTTAAAAAATTAAAAAAAATTTTTTTTTCTTATTTAGTAATCTCTACACCCGCATGGGCTCGAACTCACCACCCAGAGATCAAGAGTCACGTGTTCTTCTGACTGAGCCAGCCAGGCATCCCAGAAAATGACGCTTTTAGCACAAACACCGTACTATCATCTCATCTTTGAAAAAAGAATCTAATATCCAGTTGAGGATCAGATTTCCCTAACTGTCCCCAAATGTTTGTTTCAGTAACACATTACATTCCATTAACAGGACTTTTACATTTCTCTTAATCTCTTGAAGTTCCTCTATTTAAAAAAAAAATATTTTATTTATTTGACAGAGAGCCAATGAGAGAGGGATCACAAGCAGGGGGAGTGGGAGACAGAGAACCAGGCTTTTAGTAGAGAGCCTGATGCGGGCCTTGATCTTGGGACCCTGAGATCATTACCTTAGCTGAAGGCAGATGCTTAATGGCTGAGCCACCCAAGCACCCCTATTTTTTTATGGATCCTTTGTCCACTACCGAATCAGTTGTGAGCATGTCCCAAGTCCCAGGGCCATCTGCTTTTCCCACCCTTTAGCAGACAGGGCCTTGGGTGTTCCCCTGGCATTATGGCAGCGTCACACCTCCGCAAAATGGTCAAGCGGGTCCCCATTTCCACCTACAATAAGTGCACCACATGCAAACCTATTTCCTTGAGATCTTCTTGATGGTAAGTAGGGAATTGAAATTCTCGAGGCTTCTTGGTTTTGTTCTCAAGAAATGAGTTTTTTAAGAAACCTGTTGGATGACTCACCAAGAGGCTCTAGGGGACATAAAAACTGGGGTTGTTTCACAACACATGGAATGAACAAAAGAAACATTTACAGATTGAGATACTACTTTATAAAATATGCACTTAAAATATGAATAGCTAAATTAATAAACGAGATAAATAGACACAACTATTTCTTCTACATCTCAAAAATTTTACATTTTTGGGGGGCACCTGGATGTCTCAGTCTTTGGGTGTCTGCTTTTGGCTCAGGTCATGAACCCAGGGTCCTGGGATTGAGTCCCACATCGGGCCCCTCACTCAGCAGGGAGCCTGTGTCTGCTGCCTCTGCCTGCTGTTCTCCCTGCTTGTATTCCTTCTCTTGCAGTTTCTGTCAAATAAATAAATAGGATCTTTAAAATTAAAACAAAACAAAACTCTTGTCTTTTTTTTTAGCCCTCATTATCTTTCTTTTTTTTTAATTTTTTCAATTTATTTATTTTCAGAAAAACACTATTCATTATTTTTTCACCACACCCAGTGCTCCATGCAATCCGTGCCCTCTATAATACCCACCACCTGGTGCCCCAACCTCCCACACCCCCGCCACTTCAAACCCCTCAGATTGTTTTTCAGAGTCCATAGTCTTTCATGATTCACCTCCCCTTCCAATTTACCCCAACTCCCTTCTCTCTAACACCCCTTGTCCTCCATGATATTTGTTATGCTCCACAAATAAGTGAAACCATATGATAATTGACTCTCTCTGCTTGACTTATTTCACTCAGCATAATCTCTTCCAGTCCCGTCCATGTTGCTACAAAAGTTGGGTATTCATCCTTTCTGATGGAGGCATAATACTCCATAGTGTATATGGACCACATCTTCCTTATCCATTCGTCCATTGAAGGGCATCTTGGTTCTTTCCATAGTTTGGCGACCGTGGCCATTGCTGCTATAAACATTGGGGTACAGATGGCCCTTCTTTTCACGACATCTGTATCTTTGGGGTAAATACCCAGGAGTGCAATGGCAGGGTCATAGGGAAGCTCTATTTTTAATTTCTTCAGGAATCTCCACACTGTTCTCCAAAGAGGCTGTACCAACTTGCATTCCCACCAACAGTGGAAGAGGGTTCCCCTTTCTCCACATCCCCTCCAACACAGGTTGTTTCCTGTCTTGTTAATTTTGGCCATTCTAACTGGTGTAAGGTGATATCTCAATGTGGTTTTAATTTGAATCTCCCTGAGGGCTAATGATGATGAACATTTTTTCATGTGTCTGATAGCCATTTTTATGTCTTGATTGGAGAAGTGTCTGTTCATATCTTCTTCCCATTTTTTGATATTTTTGCCTGTTTCGTGTGTAAAACTCTTGTCTTTATAAAAAATACATTTTCATGAACAAAGGTTGGAAAAATTGATATTTTGATAAGGAGTTGCCACATTTTGGGTTGTATATGGTGCTTTTTAAGTTACAAAAGGAGAGTCATTTCCTGAGAAGACCCTGGCTCCCTTTGTCCTTCCACATTTTATTTTTTTTTTACGTTGTGAAGTCAGTCCTCTTTCCATGTTTCTTGATTAGGTTTCCCACTTCGACCACACAGAGAACTTTCTGAATAAACTCTGGATTTCATCCCTGGTTATTGATCCTTGCCAGGTGCCTCCAGCTGTGTCCCCTTTTACCTGAGGTTCTGCTGGCTTCTTGTGATATGCTTCCCCTGCATGAGTTTTATACACACTCCATGACCCATGGGAGCGATTGCTTGAGTGCAGAAGATGAGGCAAACACAGCCCCAAGGACCTCCAACATTGGGAGTTAATTTCCCTTGGCCGGGAGAGGTAATCCAGTGGCTTCTACCTGGCAGTTCCTATGAAGATGGACTTACTCTTTAAGCCCACAGCAGCTCTGTGGCAGCAGGCCATCCGTTCCAACCACACATTCAGAAACTGGGGACATAATCCTGATGATGGCTGCTTACAGGGCCTGTTGAAGACTCTGATGCTGGTAAGGCCCTGATTGGTGGCCAAGTTAGTGGCCTGAGTATCAAGGAATGAGTTTCTTCTTAGAGGGAGGGTCAATGGTAACTGAAAGTTTGGGGGGGATTCCTTTTTTTTTTTTTTTAAGATTTTATTTATTTATTTGACAGAGAGAGAGAGCGAGATCACAAATAGGCAGAGAGACAGGCAGAGAGAGAGGGAAGCAGGCTCCCTGCTGAGCAGAGAGCCCGATGCGGGACTCCATCCCAGGACACTGGGATCATGACCTGAGCTGAAGGCAGAGGCTTTAACCCACTGAGCCACCCAGGGGGAGTCCTCTTTACCTACCTCTTTACCTCTCTTAACCCCCTTCCAGTGTGGTAACCACTGTGCTTGACTTCCCCAGATTTACCCTCCCAACTCCCCAAGGATTCGTCTAAGTCAGTGCTGTCCAGCAGAACTTTCTTCAATGATGCAAATGTTCTATCCTTACATTAACCACGAGCCACATGTGTCTACTGAACAAAATGTGACTGGTGCAACTGAAGGAATGAACTTTTCATTTAGTTTCTATTTTAATTTCAGTAGCTCTATGTGGTCTCGAGGCTACCATAGTAGACAGTGCAGATCTAAGCCGATTATGGTCCTCACGCCATTTTCCTCACTAGCAGTTGGCTTAGGAATAGGCAGTTTATCCTATCTTAAGGGAAGACTCAGTAGGACCACCCTAATATGAGAAAATTCCTCAGGGGTGTCATTTCTAAAAACGACCCTTGCATCCCGTAGGCTTGGATCACACACCAGTAAATGAGGCCATTTTAGTCTAAGCTGAAAATGATGCCCAACGCAGAAGGCACAGCGAGGAAAACCACACAAAAGTGGAGCTAGGGTCCTGGTGGGCAGGGCCTGTAGCCTCTGGTTCTGTTTGTCCTTTCCTGTGTAACAAGCTACCGCAGAGCCTAGAGGTTTCAACCAACAACCACTTTCTTCTGTCTCACAGTTCTATAGGTCACGAATCGGGGCAGGGCTCTGCTGCAAGATGTTTGCACCAGACACGAACCGAGGTCACTCAGGCAGATGACAAGGTCCAAGATTGTGTCCCTCATGTGCCTAGCACCTAGCCAGGATGGCCGGAAGTCCGGGCGCTGCTGGACTATGAACCAAAACTGACTGATGCGGCTTTTCCTGTGAGGCAGCCCCAGGCATCAGGCTTCCTGTAAGACAACCGGAGCTCCCCACACAAAGTGTTCTAAGACACAGGTAGTGGAAGCTTCCAGCCTCTTAAGGCCTGGGTAGTCTGGTAGAGCAGGACTCCCTCCGTATTCTACTGGTTTAAGCAGTCACAGAACCTGCCCAGATTCAAGGGGCAGGGACACATCTCATCTCTCAAGGGGAGGAGTGTCAAAGAATTGGAGGCCATTTTGAATCCACCACACCAGCAATGCCTAACTGTGGACACCCCTTTAACCCACTGAGCCACCCAGGCACCCGGGGGGGGGGGGGAGCTCCGGTTGAATCAGGGCAGCTGGAACCATGTGAGTCACATTCACAACCTGAATATGTCTCTTCTCCAAAATGTCCATCTTGCCCTCTGGGCCATTGGAAGGATCTGGGTAGTGGGCTCCAACTCCTTAAGGCTGCCCACCTCAGCTACTCACCACTCCCCTTCTGGCCTCGCCATCCCCCCACTCTGTGGTTTCAGACCTTCCCCAGGCACTTCCCAGAACCTCCCCATGTGAACCAGGGGTTACAGAACCTGAGTGGGGATGGGGCCAGACACCCAGCTCTGATGGAGTGTTATCTTTTTCTCCCACAGCGGCTGACAAAGTCTTATGTTAGACACAGTCTGTGCATCTCCCTGGATTTACTTGATCTTTTTCTGCCTGATATTGCAGGTGAGCCTTCTGGAGGACCACCTGGTACCAGCACATCCTTGAGGCACAGGGAAGGTCTGGATCTTCATCAGAGGGAGTGTGCTGAGCTGGGTGCAGCCTTGTAAAGCAGCCCGTGTCTGCTTAGTGCCCTCCCTGATCTCCTGGCCCTGTGGCATCCCTGCCCCCACATTCTTGCTGCTTGTCTCTTCCTCCTGTCCTGGAGCTTGTCCCTACTGGGACGCAAGCAACTGCAGACCCACTGGGCACCTGTGTGTGCATTTTGGCCTGTGGAGCTGTGGGCCGCAAGACAGCGATGGTGTGGGCCGCTGGCTTCAGTCCCCTGGCTGGCCTGTCCACAGGCGGCGGCTTGTGCCAAAGCACGCCACCATGGCCCTGGGATTCAGTTCTTCTGGTTCCTACTGGGGCTTTGAGGAGCACCAGACCTAAGAGCAGGGCTAGAGAGGCCCCAGGTATAGGCACCCAGTAAACTCAGAAACTAGGAGATGGGAGTGTGTTTCCCCCCTTTTTTTCTCTGAGACCAACTCTTTGACGTCATGGTGGTTCATGCAGCTTTCTTTAGACGTCTTTCTAGCTGAACAATCACTGTACCTGTTACAGTGCTGTGCTTGGTTCAGTCAGTCCTCCCTTAGGTTCCCTCTCCTTTGCTTGCCTCACTCCTGCTTCTCTGGGATTCACTCCTCAAAAAGTGTTAGCATCTTAGCTTTTGCCTCAGATTCTGCTTCCCAGGGAATGCAGGCTAAAACAAGGCTCATTCTTCACGCTTGGTGTCACAAACATCCTGTGACATCAATTCTGATCAACCAAAGTCACTTAGCACCTCCTCCTGTCTGCTGGGCACCAGGAGAGACCTTGGGGACATGGTGGCCAACATAGCAGGCGTAGTCCTGACATCTAGAGCCCCTGAGGTGGGGGGGTGCCAAGGGAGATGAGGGGGATAAATATCCCACTGTATAGTAGAAAAAGAGAGAGTAGGAAGAGCCAGTTCTAGGACTTAGGCCTTAATGTCTATTGGTGTTCAATTCTAAAACCTGTAAGCAGGGGAAAGGGAGGTGTGGCTAGAGTCATTAAATATTCTGTCTCCTTCCTGAAAGCCTGCAAGAGTGGGTGGGCTGCAGGGCTGCCCAGGTGAGTACCAAGGTCCCAGCAGTCATCTTAGAAGATGCTGACACAAGACACAAGGCTCTTGTGTCACCTTGTGGCCAGCTTGACCACACAGGCTGGAGGACAGGATGTTCTGGATGACTGGTCAGAGAATGACAAATTTGGAAGGTTTAAACTTCAAGGGGAGGAGACCCTCCCTATCCCCTCAGAGGGTGGACTGGAAGTTGGGAATCCATGTGTAATGACCTCTGACTTTCCTTCCCACTCTGGGATTTGGTGACTCACCAATCTCTAGTCTTTGGGAGAATTTCATTCTAGTTACTTCTTCAATGCAGCAGGCATTTTTGGTGCTCTTCCCAGGACCTATGGCCACCATTCCCCAGTCCTGTGGACCCACCCCCTTCTAAGTGCTGGCATCTGAGAGTTCTTCACCTTGGAGGGAACTGGAAATGCTAGGGTGTTTAGGTACCTGTGGGGTAGCCCATAGCAAAGAATTGCTAGCTCAGGCCCTCTGTCTTGAGGTTGAATTAAATCCCAAGGGTAGCTTACACCCCAGAGTTCCTAGCAGCATCAGGTAGAGACTAGGACTTTGCCTGACATGGCACCTTTGGCTGCCTTTCCCATTCCCTACTCTGCTCACATTACTTTCAGGTCTGGCTGAGCCCTTCCCACCCTGACATTTCACTGTTCTTGAGTTTGAAGTTCCAGGAATTCCATGTTCATGGGCCCTCAAGAGCTGGTCAAGAGTGCCCCTGCTCCTGGGACTCTCTGTAGGCGGATGGGGGCAGGATCTAGTGGCTGGCATGATGATGTGAGGGCCTAGGGTACAGCAGCCACAGTCCTTCCTCTTGTGCATTAGCAAGGGTATAGGAAGGAGGGTGCTGGGTATCCTTCCCTGGGCCTCACCTGGGTAAGCCCTACCCAAACAGAGCACTGTTGTGTGGTTTCATTCAGAGCACAGGGTGGCTGAGGCCAGGCCTGAGACCAGGGCAGAGGAGGAGGAATAGGAATGTGGGGGTAGGTGGTTCCTTAATGGACCTCCCAGAGAGCTCTTCTGCTGTGGCCCTCACTGAGGCAAGCAAGTGCTCAGGTAAGTACCTCCATCCTTTTTGGGGTGCCTGAGGCCCCGCTCTGAGGATAGGCTTCTTCACTTCTGAAAGTAGTTTCCTCTTCAAAGCCTAGCCCTGCTCCAGCTCCTGCAGACTCTGTCTTTGTGTCCTCTGTAGATACTGGACCCAGGAGGCCCAGGGGAGAGACTCGTCCCAATTGTGGGGCTCAGAAGTGGCTGAGAACCCAGGCCGCCCAGATCCTAGTCTCTTCCAGGAGCACTAACCAGAGGCAGGAACAGCAAAAATCTGTAATGGAGAGAAGTTCAGACTGGCTATCTACGATGAGATTGAAAACGACATAGTTAGGGGTCTCCAGGCCTCGATTCTTTCTCATGGGGACACATCTGTTTTATGTGACAAGTCTAAAGATCAGAAACCTGAAACTAAGTCCAGGCTAGGGCTGGGCTGCTGGGGAGAGGGATTTAAAGTCCTATTATGCCTGTCAATTAGACCTGGGGTTGGCATGGGGGAGGGGCATATCTTAAAACTTTTAGGTTTTTAGGCTCAGGGTTCTGTAAAATCGAATACTGTTTTTCCTTCAAGTCCCCACATTAAGTCGATTTGTTCTCATTAGTGCTTTTCTGTTCAATGCAGTCCAGGTTGGAGCTGCACACAGGGGTGGCCATGCTGGGCATTGCACTGGAGAGGGGAAGCTGGGGACGGTGGGGGAAGCCAACCCTCAGAACAGAGGTCCAGATCCTTGACCAGGCCTGTACCTCAGAATCCTGCTATAGGAACTTTGGGGAAATAAGCTTCCAGAAGGACCAACCTAATGTACAAAGATGCTTCTGGAGAGACTTCCAAGTCATGGGTGGCAATAGTCAATTAAAATATCTTCATAGATATTCTCTTCCCCAGTAACTAATGAAGTGAGCTAGAAAATATATAATAAAACCCCAGCCTTTTGAACAATTCATCAACCATCTTTAGAAGACAGGGCAGAGTACAGATGTCCTAGCACAGATGGACAGTGCCTCAGTCCGGGGCTCCTGTTCCTCTTGCCAATTCCTGCTTCCACTTGTGCCCTCACAACCTACAGAGAAGGGGAAGAACATAAAACACCCAGCCTCAGAGGGCACCTCAGAGCAGAAAGCAAACTGGGACTTCTGATCAAGATAGCGGATGGAACACTGTATCTGGGTTGCCTGTCTGTCCAAAACTTCCATGAAAGTCACAGTAAGTGGACATTTGAAAGACAGAAACCCCCAAAGATGGGGAGAACAGCAGAGAAAGCCACAACTATCTGGAACCTAGACACAGGAAGATGAGTGGAAACTGACTCAGTAGCCCTGAGAAAGCCAGGTCTTAAACCGGCAATAGGAACCACCATGAACCACCCATAATCAATTGATTACATGGTAAGAGCCACCAAAGGCTTTGCAGTGGGCAGAACCAGGTACCTGGGAAGAGGTGGGGGGAGAAAAGAGGCCTGTAGGAGGAGTGTTAGGAAGCCCTAGATGGTGTTAGGAGCCCTTGGCAACCTCCCCACTCTGCACAGCTGTCTCCCCATCACCGTCGAAGACTGCAGGGTCTCCGCTGGAGTGGGTGAGTCGGGGGGAATCTCTGCACTGGGGGAAGGGCATCAGGCAAAAGTAATGGGCTTGGAGGTACTGAACCAAAACAGGCAGCTAAGTGAATACTAAGATACCTCTCTCCCCAACCAACCCTCTTCTCTACTCAAGTCCTCTCTGGGAAAACTAGCCAGATCTACCTCTAAGAAGTAAGGGTGAGGAGACTCACCCAGCCTCCAGCTTCTTGGAAGGAAAAACACCAGCATACCTTCCTGCAAACATGGTGGCTCAACTGGGGAAGGGGAGCAGGGGACAGCTCGGGTTCCTCTGAGGTGGCTTGGAGGGCTGTCTAGCAGCTCTGTGACATTTTTTTTCTAGATTGTGGGGGCCCTTAAGCCTCTTGACTTCTGCTTTGGGGCTTTAACCAACAACAGGAAAAGTCTCTTTCTACATCCTTCTAAGCAAGATTCAGCAGCATAAGCCTTTTGTTTACAAATATGGAGATAGCTAGCAGAAGAAATATTAAGGGATTGAAAATGGTTGCTTCCAGGAGGTGGAACTGGGAGTAGAAGGGTTGGGACAAGGGACTATTTTTAACATAAACCTCTTGGTATGATTTCATTTCATTTATTTATTTTTTTAGTAGGCTCCATGCCCAGTACAGAGCCCAACACGGGGCCCAAACTCATGACCCTGAGATCAAGACCTGAGCTGAGATCAAGAGTCTGATGCTTAACTAATGGAGCCACCCAGGTGCCCCATGATTTCATTTTTAAAGGATGTGCTGGTATCAATTAGATTGTACAAATAAAAACTACAAAACAATCCCAGGAATTCCCTTGCCCTGGCCTGTCCTCTGGGATTTGTGGGGCAGGGAGAGCCCTCACTCTTCAAATCTGTCACATGGTTACTCACACAGTTACTATTGTAGACACAGAGCCCCAGGTGGGGACAAGTGGGGACAAGTGGGGAGAGGTGGCTGGAGGAGCTGCTGTGAAGTCATAGGCTTCCCAGTCCTTGGGGGGGAAGCTGTGAAGTTTTCACTTTCAGAACCAGGATTCTGAGAAGCTTTTAGATGATGAGGGAAAGGTAGAGTCCCTGGTGGCAACCACTGCCTCTCCGAGTGAGAAGAGCAGAGGGGTGGACCAGGCTGGAGGGTCCATGCTCTAGCCTCCAGCCCCTCTATGTCCACAGGCTGCGAAGGGAGCAGCTCCAGGCTCTGCCAGTCAGTCCTGCACCAGGGTCCCACTTCTTAACTCTCCACATCATCTCCCTGTTCTGTCTGGCCCTCTCCCTAAGGCCTAATAGCTTCCTGGACCTGCGGTGAAGGCTGCTTCTGGCTCTCCGGTGAGGCACTGCCCTGAGCGCAGCACACTGAGTGAAGTCTCTCTCGGGGGCAACTGCCACACACTGGGTCCCCTCTCCTCTGGGTGGCCGAGGCCTCCTGCACACTCCGTCCCCATGGGGTGTTGGTCAGCTCTGCCGGCTCCAAGGAATCAAAGTTTATCTGCAGAAAGAGGCAGGCAGGACTTAATGACCGGGCATCAGGGTTCAGGGATTGGGATGGATGGTGGGGCCTCGAGACCAGGCAGCTCTTGCCAGATGCTGGCTGCCTCCGAGGACCTAGGCAAAGCTAAACAACCAGACCTGAAGGATCCAGGGGCTTGTTGGTGTCTCCCGGTGTCTCCCGGTTCCTAAAGACCTCCAGGCCACCTTTGTGAGGTACCCGAGGGAGGCCACCGACATGCCCCTACAATCATGGCCACAGCTTGATCTCGGAACACCTGCCTCAACTTCTACTCCAAGAGTCTTGCGCCGCCTCTAGGGTCCTTTCCAGGAGTGTTGCATGAAGTGAATGCATGAAATAAAATACGCAGGATTACAAAGGAAACCGATCCCAGTGAAATATGACCACTAATATAGTAAATAAATAAATTTGTGATGGGGTTACATGCATGGTTCTTCATTAACAAGTCAACAAGATCTGGTGGCAGGTGTAAGCAGGGTCTGTAATTCTGAAACGATGAAGACGAAAACCAATATTGTGCCATTGCACAGCAGTCCTACCACCATAGAAAAGCAGCAGTGATTTCCACTAGTGACAGAATCACAGGCCATATTACTGTGGGGTTTTGTCCATGTTCATAATAAAAGGAAAATGTTAAATTTCGGCCAGAGATTCGTGCAAACAGTATCACTTTTTTCTCACCCAAGTTCAAGGATGCCCTGAAGTCTCCCTGCAGAGCCCCAGCTAAGAACCCTGCCTCTTCCGCCTGGCTTCTGGAGTTCACGGCTCTTCCCATCACAGCCCTCATCACTGGTTCCTCTCGTGTGTCCCTCTGCCCCTGGGCACCAAGCACCAGACCCCTCATCACCAGCTCTTTGCCCTACTTTACAGGGGCTCAGGCAGGTCTGGTTCGAGCCTGAATTTGGGCCTTGGCAGGGCGGAGAAGGTGGAGGAGTCCACTCCTGGCACAGGCTGCAAACAGGCTGCAAAACCATAGCCCCGTACAGAGCAGACAGAGCTGGAGCTGAGGGGACTGGAGCTCAAGGTGGGTGGGGGCACAGGGTCCGCCCCTGAGTCCAGGTCTGTGTCTGGAAGGCATTAGCCTAAAGATGGAGGTCGGGCACCTAAGACTGTGTTAGGCAGTGTTTTTTAAAAATCCCAGTGCCGGGGCCCCTGGGTGGCTCAGTCGATTAAGCGTCAGCCTTCAGCTCAGTTCACGCTCCCAGGGTCCTGGGACTGAGCCCTGTTTTGGGCTCAGCGGGGAGTCTGTTTCTCCCTCTTTCTTTGTCCCCCCGCTCCCACTCCTACTCTGTCTCGCTCCCTCTCTCTCATATAAATAAATAAAATCTCTAAAAAGATAAAATGAAATAAAAGTCCTAGCGCCGGGGCGCCTGGGTGGCTCGGTGGGGTGAGCCGCTGCCTTCGGTTTGGGTCATGATCTCAGGGTCCTGGGATCAAGCCCCACATCGGGCTCTCTGCTCAGCCGGTAGCCTGCTTCCCTTCCTCTCTCTCTGCCCGCCTCTCTGCCTACTTGTGATCTCTCACTGTCAAATAAATAAATTAAAAAAAAAAAAAAAAGTCCTAGCGCCTAGCACATACCTGAGGCCAACTGAATCAGTCTCTGGGAGGTGGGCTCCAGGTGACATAATTTTTTAAGCTCCCTGATGATTCCAGAGTGCCTTGGGAGCTGGATGTAAAGGCAAGGGACAGAGTGGTGTACAGGAAGAGAGAGGAAAGAGGCTCCAGAGGCTCACAGAGGTCCATCTGTGAGCTGACTAGGAGCTCTGCCCAGAGCCCCAGCTGGCCCAAGTGGGGAAGGAAGGAAGGGGGAGAAGACTGAAGAGCCCCAACAGAGGAGGGTGCCAGCCACCGCTAGTCCCTGACTTTGGCTGGCTGAAACTGCCAGCAGCTCATGGAGTTAGCCAGTCTTCTAAGGAGAGAAAATGAGCACCTTCTGTCCCAAACCACCGCCCTGCAAAGAGCCAACCCCATATTCCCTGTGGGTGGAAAAGCTGGGGCCTTGGACAGTGGGGCTGGCTGTTGGTGGGCAGGGAGCTCACACTCATACCAGGGGCTCACTTCCCCTCTCTGTGAAAAGGGATGTGGTCCCCACACCTGCCTTGCCGCCTTCTGCGCATCTTCTCCCTGACCTTGAGGGCTTCAGGAGGGGCCCTTTCTGCCACAAAGCGGGCTGTGATCCTGGCAAGACCTGCCATAGCCATCTCAATCCCTCTGCAATCAGCTAAAAGGATTAGGGGCTCACATTGCTGAAGCCTGCTGTGTTCCAGGTGCATGAGTCATTTCTCTTGTCAAATTAAACCATTGCCTCTAATGAAGTATCCTGGTCTCCATTCCACAAACAAGGAAGGAGACTCAGAGGGCAAGACGGAATCACCCAAGGTCACCCAGCTCCATAGGGGGGCACAGTCCTGGCTGACCCCAGTGTCCTTGTGGGGTGGGGTGGGCATTTGTGCTGTGCAAACCTCACAGCCCCAGAGTGAAGCCAGGACTTGACCTCTCCTGCTTCAGCGGCCCTGCAAAGCTACCAGGTCCACAGTCAACATCAAAAGACAAAGCCAATTCAAGTTCAGGGTTTGCATTCAGAAGTCTTCCAGGTCTACTCATGCAGTGCTCAGAAATCTGATGGTTTATAGGGTACTTTATTCACTGAGAATGAACCCAGACACATGTCCCACGCTAGAACTGCGCTCTTTATGCAGTGCATCTCTGTGGTTCATGTAGGTTTTCCATCCTGCCCCAACGTGTCCTCTGTGAGCTGTCAAAAATCGCTCTGGGCTGTTAGAAATCAAAGCGGATGCTTTCCTCCCTTCCTCTCCCCCTCAGACACATGCTCCACTTGGTAAGGAAGAGCTCAGGAAGTGAAAACACAGTGAGGAAGAAAACTGTTGTTCCGGCTACTCCAGCATGTTACCCGAAGGTCAAAAAACAGTATGTAGTTCCCAGGTGGTTCACACGGCTCTCTGCGGGCATCAGCTGTCCCCAGGAAATGTCAAAGGCTCTAAGGAATCAGTCTTGTGGTTGAAATCCGGTAGCAAGTTCTTGCTTTCCATGGGCTGGGCCTGCCCAAGGGACATGACTCTCTGGGGTGTGCAATCAGTTTTTGAATTAAAAGTTCTTGGGGCACCTGTGTGGTTGAGTCGGCTGAGTGCCCAACTCTTGATTTCGGCCCGGGTCATGTTCTCGGGGTCATGGGATCGAGCCAGGCCTGTATCAGGCTCTGAACGCGAAACAGAGTCTGCTTGGGATTCTTTCTCTCTCTCTCTCCCTCTGCGTTTCCCACTGCTTGTGCGAGTGCTCTCTAAATAAATACACAAATAAATAAAATCTTTTTTTAAAGGATTCGGTTTTTTTGGCCTTACTCATATTTCCCTTGACTTTCTGTTTCCCTGTTCCTCTCTTGCACCTGTTAACTGGCCCTGACTCCCCTAGACAGATGCTTCCAGCTAAGGGGAGGAAAAAGCTAGTTTCTGGGGTCGGCAGGCACTGTGTGTGTGTGTGTGTGTGTGTGTGTGTGTGTGAGAGAGAGAGAGAGAGAGAGAGAGACTGTGTCATTCCCCTCCTGATAACACAACAAGTGTGCCCAGGGCAGCCACTCTAGCTGATGCTAACCCAGGGCAGGGCACACTGTAGTCACTTAATAAATGCATGGTCCTTGGATGGTATGAAGTTGGAGCCCCCAGACTGACATGACACACATGGATCAGGAAGATGGGGCTAGGAGACACTGAAGGCCCTGGGTCTGGACCCCAAGCTAGGAATGTAGGCGTCAGTAGGCAGTAAACCCAGGAGCCACCATAGGTGCTCCTGTGAGGACAGGAAAGGGCCCCGTAGTGCTGTGGAAACTCTGTCCCACGGCTGTACCCCGGCAAGTCCCCCTCTTGGCTATCATAGGGTGCACAGAAGGCACCTCCCCCATTCTGGGGGAGTAAGCGTGGGAGGAGTGACAAAAATGTGGGCCAGAGGGACCTAAAGACCCTTGCATGCCTCTGGGGACATTAGCAGGGCCACTGGGCTACTCGGCTGGCTCCCAAGAGTCAGGCCTACTTTGGTGGTGGGGCAGCAGTGGGGGAGTGGCGCGTCTGGATGGCATTCGAGCAGGTAGATAGACAGAGCTATATCTGCTGCTCTGCAGCAGAAGACAGCAAAAAAGCAAGATTTTCCAAATTTCCGAGTTTATGTCCCCCACCCCCACCCCATGCTGTAGGACGGTGGGCCCTATCCTGACAGGGTTTGCCTGGATCCTAACACGTTCCAGGAGAGGAGGTGCCTAGGTGAGCGGCTGGCTGGGTGCCTGCGGGAATATGCTCACTAAGACATTTAATATTCCCCTGGCAACAGCTTCTGGGAGTTTCCCAGGAGTCTCTGGGTAACCAGATAGCCCTGACCAGCCTCAGGACGTGGAAAGTGATCCGAAGCCGTGGAGAGGCTGGGAAGGGCGTGGGAGTGTCAGTACAGTGCTGCCTGCTAGGCTAGGTCACAGGCACCTGGCTCCCTGGACACTGGTGCTGTGGCCAGAAAGACAGAAACGCAGGGGCCACGGGCCTGTCCTCCTGGCTTTTCTAGCAGCTTTTTTTTTTTTTTTAATTTGTCAGAGAGCAAGCACAAGCAGAGGGAACAGCAGGCAGAGGGAGAAGCAGGTTCCCTGATGAGCAAGGAGCCTGCCACAGGACTCGATCCCAGGACCCTGGGATCATGACCCAAGCTGAAGGCAGACTCCCAACCGACTGAGCCACTCAGGTGCCCCTCTATCAGCTTTTCTTATAAGAGCTTTCAGGACTTCCTTATGCTGGACAGGAATTCTGGGACTCAGAAGTAAGTAAAGTTGGAATCAGGGCCCTGTGGAGAGTGTCCATGCCCTTGGCTGATTCTAGCCCTCCAACCAGTGTGGGTTGTGTTGGCTGATGACCCACCCATGAGATGTGCATAACCGCTGCCTGCTCTAACAGAACACACCATACCCCTGCCTCCCCAGCCCCTCAGCTGTGCAGACACCCAGGGCGCCTCGCAGGCTTCCTGCTTCCTATGTCCCCAGAACTCCCCTAAGAATGAGGGGCCTAGAGAGCTTTCCTTACCTGCAGTCATGCCAGTGAGGTGCGAGGAGCAAACAACACAGAGATTAGGCGAGGGTTCTGGGTGCAGAGTGCACACTCAGATCTCCCGGCACGGTGCCTGTGCATGCGGAGGGGGCATGAGCATGATGGCCGTAGACTCCTAGGCCAGGTTGGACCCCAGGCTGGCCCAGGCTGGTCCAGGGGAACCCAGAGGCTGGCCAGGCAGACAGCTGCTACCACTACCCACCCAAGGTTCAGGCCATCTCTCCACAAGCAGCCTCTGGGAAGGGGGTCACAAGAAATCAAGGAGCTAGAGCACCTGCGGGTGAACTGGGAGGGCTGATCTGCTGGCCGGGAGGTTGGGACGGCACCCAAACCATCTACTGGCCACAGTGGCAGGTTGGGGGCGGGGTGGAGGATGATAACCTGTGTGCACCATCACCCTTCCCTACTCTGTTCTCTGTGCCAGGGAACCATGTTGCTCAGCCCCTCTTACCTCTGGCTTCCAGGGACTTTTGGCCAATGGGAGGGAAGAGCAGAAGACAGGAGGCCAGAGAGGAGAGGGTGGGAGCGCAGGCTCACTCTCTGCCCACCATAGAGTCCCTGTCGGCTGCCATGTCCCCACCGAGGCTTCCAGTCCCACCTGTGAGCAGCCTCTCTCTGCAGCAGCCTGCTGGACATCTCTAGCCCCTGGTATCCCAGGACCCCCCTTCCTCCTCTGTCCTTCCAGCCTCAGGCTTGGCAGAGTGTCCTGCTCTTGTTAATCCCTGGGTTGCTTCAGGGTCCCCCTCAGGGCCACTTCTCCCACCGGTTGCTTGGCCAGCACTTCAAGAAGCAAGGACCAAGATTTTTATTTTCCTGAAAGGACGTGCAGGCACTCCGCTGGGCAGTGGGTCACAGAGATGAAGCACATAGATCTATTTGTGACCCAGGGAGGGGAGAGGACACAATCAGACGACGATCACTATAAATGACACTATTAGTGAGTCCTCCACAGGACGGACAGGAGGCTGCGAACAGCTGGGTTCTCAGGACGGCTTCGTTGACACCTTGATGAGGCGGTGTTTGAGCTGAGACGTTGAGAAGGGGTGGAGGACAGTTTCAAGAGCAATGCATGAGCGGAAGCTGGGCGACACAGGGACTGGGCGTGCCGGGGGGAGGGCAGCTTGGCTGGAGCACCATGAGGACACGTTGGAGAGTGAGTCCAGAAGCTCAGGGACCAAGCTAGCTCCTCCTCCCCAGCAAGAGGGTCTGCACCTGAACTCAATTCCCCGTGTGATCAGCTCCCCTTTCCCTGATGGCCTGAATCCAGCTCCCAGGAGGGTCTTAGGGTGCCGGCAGCTGGCCTTCTCAGAAGCTTCCTGGCTTAGCAGGCAGCCACACCCAAGACTGCCTGGCACCCGAGCTCAGCCGCTCCTTCCTGAAAACAGGGCTGTTCTGGAACATGCATCCAAAAGGGGCAGTGATGGCCGCCTGGCCCGTATACACATACAATGAGGCGGTAGGTGAGAGCAGGCCTCTTCTTGCTGATGCTGAAGAGTTTAGCTTCCCCAACAAAATCCATGGACATTGTGTTATTTTCCTTTACCTCCTCTCCAATCTGGGCCTTTGTCTATGTCTCAAGAGCAATGGAAGCCACCAAAAGGTTAAGTATGAGGTTATCTGACTCCATGTTTCCAAATGACTTAAGGGCTGCAGTGCAAAGAATGAGCTGTAAGGCGGGGGCAAGAGAAAAGGGGAAGCCGTGAAGAGAGAAGTCACGTACGGGGATGGCAACTTGTCATCAGCTCGGGGGACCGGGGGACACAGAGGTCCCCAGAGCCAGAGTCTGGCCTTGAATATCCGCCTGTCCTCGGCTGCTGGACAGGGAGAGGAAGAGATGCCATCCGAGGGAGTGGGCACTAGCCAGGATGGGACCTAGGAGGGGTTGGAGGCCCCCTGTGCTGATTCCTGGGCGGAGTGGGGCACCTGAGACTGTTGACAGGAAGGCCAGGATGGGCCTGGAGAGGCTGGGCCCCACTCTGAGCCAGGCCTGGAGAGAGATCTGATGGGCAAGGCAGAGCAGGGAGCAGAAGTGGGGCTCAGAGGTGGGAATGCAGCTGCATACCTGAGAGGTCTGAGGAGAGTGATGGAAGGTCCAGGGCTCCTCCACTTCAGACCCATGACTTATAACCAGCACAGCTTGGGCAGCGGTGTGCCCACGGGAGACAGTTAAACACTGTGTCCTCAGAGGCTGGGGCTGTCCGTGTAGCTCTCCTGACTCAGCCTGGACTGCAGGCTCTGAGCAGAGCAGAAGTTGGGCACAGAGGTGTGGAGCATGACGGTTGTGGGGGGGCCTCCCCTGAAGGATCCCGCAACACAGGATGAGGGGATGGAACATCTCAGTGTCACTTCCAAGGGGGCTGTATGTCAGCCACAGAGAAGGGCAATATAAAAGGATTCAATTCCCTGGGCCTCTGGGAGTTGCTCCGAGGCCTATGTTGCCCTGGGCATGGCCCCTTCTCTTCTGTCCACCCAACAAACCTTTCTGAGAGCTCCTGGTCCTAGCTCCTGCACTGTGTTCTCTCCTAGTTTTCAGGTTGGAGAGGGAGAGAGGACATTGAATGGGACTTCATGTCAGCTCAGAGCTGCTCCCAGTGGCGATCAGTAGGGAAAGCCTTATATTCAAAAGCCAGCAGCTGGTAAGTCCACACTGGGCATTACAAGAAGAAGCAAAGCCAGGGTCCAGCCTCACCCAGCACCCTAGGTGAGCCTCTGTGAGCTAAGACCTGAAATGGAAGGTGTCATGGGTAAGTGTGTCTGAGCCATGAGTTAACGCCTGTTGGGAAGTGCAGCTTCTCTCTCGGAGTGTGGGTGCTCCCACCCGCTGGCCCCAATCTGGGGCTCAAGGGGAATTGGTTGTAAAGACCGGGAGCTGTCCTGGAGCAAGAGATGGTGTGTGTCTCCACTCCAGAGTTCCACAAACCTCTGCACTGTGTCTCAGGACACACTCCAAGGTAGAATGTTCTGGAAGCTGAGGGGACACCTGTGAAGACTGCTCAGCGGCTATTCCCTCCAGCTCTGGGACGCTTCACTTTGTTCCCACTGCCTCTTGCAAGACTGGATGGAGGTGCTGGCCTGGGGACGCTTCCCCCTCTGACGTTCACTCATCTCTGCCAGGCCTGAGTTCCCAGGTCTCTACCAGCTTTGCACTTGGTGGTTTTTAAACATCTTTATGCTTCAGGCCACCTGGGTGGCTCAGTTGGTTAAGCGCCTACCTTCAGCTCAGGTCATGATTCCAGGGTCCTGGGATCGAGTCCAACATCAGGCTCCCTGCTCAGCAGGGGCCTGCTTCTCCCTCTCCTCCCCTCTTACTATCTCTGTCTTATATAAATAAAATCTTAAAAAGAAATAAAATCTTTATACTTCAATAAAAAAGTTTATTATCATAAAACAACAAACAAAAAATGCCTTATGCCCCTGGGGCTAACAATACATTATATGTTAATTTAAAAATAAATAAATAAAAATGCCTTATGGTCTGATCTCACCCTGCTTGTGTGATATCATGACACAACCTCTTAGCTTCTTCATCTGTGCAATGGGTGACCAGCCTTGGCTCATGGGGGTGGCTGTGACGATGGGGTGGACTCTTGTGGGCAGAACTGAGGGCCAGGCGCTCCATGGAAAGGGTGAAGCTGCCCTCCCGGACAGCCGTGGGGTTTACTGAGGGCAGCAGAGGCTGTTTCTGATGAGCTCAGGGGAGAAAGAGAGCCTTGTCAGACGGGAAGACAAAGGCTTCTGCCCAGCCCAGTGTCTGGAAGCCCAAGGACAACAGTCTCCCTTGAAATACACACATTCACACTGACACACACTCTCACACTCATGCGCGCACGCACACACACACACACACACACACACACTTTCACACATGGACACCGCCATCATCAGACCTTCTGTGGACAGACACCCAGGGACCTGTATCTGGGGGAGCTCGCATACTGAGCAACTGGGCATGTGCACTCCCAGCTCTGCTACTTAAAGGTGGGGACAGAGCCCGTGGCTGTGAGTCGCCATAGCTGTGACACTCGTTCCTTTGTGCTTCACTGGACACAGCAGTCATCAGCTTCAAGAGTAGCTCCGGGCTGGGTCCACGCAGGACGCGGGTACAGGCGGCCGCAGACCAGGCAGGGGTACAGAGGACGGAGGAAGGTTGGGAGGCTGGGCACAGCTAATATCCTGACGGCTTGAGAAAGGACTACCCTGCCTCAGGATGAACCCTCCTTCAGGGCCCAGAGCCCAGGAGCCCAGTTGTGTGGCCACCCCAGCCTCACCCAGCAGGTGGGACGGCTCCCGGAGCAGCACCTCCAGCCTGGGCCAACCTCTGGCCATCAGTGCCACGGTAAGCCGGGGGCCAGCATGTGGGCACACTGAGCCTTCCCTCTGCCCACCCTGGCTTCCCTGCTGGGAACACCCAGGGAGAGAGAAAAGACCTGAGCTCCTCTCTGGGACCTTGGGCATGTTACTGGACTCCTCTGGGACTGTCCTCCACAGAGAGGCCAATAGAGGAGAGTATGGGCAAAGTCTGTCCCTGTGGAGAGAGCATCTGAGGAACGGAAAGACCAACCGTAAGGGACAAGGGGCTGGAATGGCCCAGACCTGCCCTTGGTTGCATGCATTCTTTTCTGAGGGTGGTTGGACACCCCACAGAGCCTTCCAGAGAGGAAGGCACACCCAAGGCGTCTGCATTGTCCGCCCAGAGTGACATGGTGGATACCTTCCTGTGCCTCCATCCTTCTGGCCAGGGCCCCAGGGTCATACCCCATCGAAACCAATGGTAACTGGGGAGGACAGAGGGTACCCTGAGGACCCTGGGATGTGGGCCTACATCCTGGATTGGACGGGAAGGCTCTGTAGCTATAGGAGACGAGACAGAGACTAAATTGCCCTCCTTTCCAGGAAAGGAGCTGGGGCAAAGGGTTCTTTAAAGCCCTCCGTGCTGGACTCAGCAGTGACCCTGGGGGAACCTAAGCTTTCTTTATTATTTTTTACATTTATTTATTTATTTAAGATTTATTTATTTATTGGGGGGAGGGGCAGACAGAGAGGGAAAGAGAATCTCAAGCAGATTCCCCCCACTGAGTGTGAGCCTGACTCGGGGCTCAACCTCACGAACCTGAGATCATGATCTGAGCCAAAATCAACAGTCAGACGCTTAACCGACCTGCCAGCCAGGTGCCCCCAAACTTTCTTTAAAGGGGAATTCTTTTCCTCTGTCTCACGCCAGGTAATAAGGTCAGCACTCCTCAGTTTTACTGTGGGGGAATACAATCTCTTCATTGAGGTTGGTGAGGGGGTGGGGCTCCAGGGGAAAGGGGCTCCGCCACTGCAGAGTCTACAGGACCTGGAAGACCCTTGCTAACCACTTCCAGTGCTTCGGTCAGGGCCCCTACAGGGGAGAGGAAGCACCGAGGGATGGCTCTGCCTTCTCCCTGGAAAGGTAAACTCACTCCAGCTATGTCCCTCCTTGTCAGACATGTGTCACACTGTCTGTCCAGCCTCTAACAGGTGATCCTAGGAGCCTCATGCCTCTGTGCCATGGTTCAGGAGCTCTGGCTTAACTTCAGAGAGAACGGAGATTACTCTCTGGTTCAGCCACTTCCTAGCAGTGTGGGTAAATGGCGGTGCCTCTCTGAGCCTCCGTTTCTCTACCGGCCCTCCTGGGAACCTTAACCCTTCCTTTTCAGGGTTATTTCAGATGATAGGATAATGTGATGCTCTTGTTTTTCTGTCTCTCCATAGGCAGCCGGGGCTCAGGGTGCTGCCTGGGTCCCCTTCCCAACGGTGGATGTTCCAGACCATGCCCACTACACCCTGGGCACAGTGATCCTGCTGGTGGGGCTCACAGGGATTCTGGGCAATCTGATGGTCATCTATACCTTCTGCAGGTGCCTGATTGGTGAGACTAGGGCAAGGGCACTGAAGGCAGCCAGCCATGCAGAGACGGTGCAGGAATGCTGTCGCCAGCTCTGCAGGGTTCTGTTAAGCCTGGGTGGGGACGCTGCTGCCAAGCCTTCCGTGGTCTCAGGACAGGCCTCCATCTTCTAGCTTAGGGAAGGGTCAAAAAAATAGTCCAGGACACACTTTCTGTGTAGGACAAGTGTCTCTATGACTCACATGCCTCTGCCCATTCTGCCATGCTCTCAGCTCACCTCCATGCCACCTGCTCCAGTGGGCATCCTCTCTCTGCCTCGATAATCAGCCCAACTGGAAACAGGGTACCGAGTCCTCAAGACCTTCAGCAAGAGCCCCTGGTGGGCACCCCAGCTTCTTTCCCCACCTGCTCCATTCTTGGGCTGAATGGCCGAGACAGGCAATTCCCTACTACCTATTAGCTGAACTGACTTTGGGCAAGTCACTTATTCTCTGTGGGTCCATTTTTCTCTCTCTTTTAAAAAATTTATTTATTTAAGAAAGAGAAAGAGAGCATGAGCGGGGGTCAGGGGCTGAGGGAAAAGCAAGCTCTCCGTTGAGCAAGGAGCCCAAGGCAGAACTTGATCCCAGGACCCTGGGATTGTGACTTGAGCTGAAGGTAGACGCTTAACCAACTGAGCCACCTAGGTGTCCCTGTGCGTGCATTTTTCTTATCTGCAAAATGGACTTGTGATTTATTTCAGGGAGTCAGTGTAGGATTATGCAAGTTCAGACTGTGCAGTGCCCATCCAATAAGTGTTTGAATCCTGGCCATGCCACCTACTGAGTCTTGTTACCTGGAGCAAACCACCTTGCGGGTGGGAACCTCAGTATTCTCAACTGGAAAAGAGGGAGAGGTAGATGCAAAGATGGATGATTACGGGAGAGGAGTTTATGAAAGCGCCTGGCCTGTGGGGCACACCTGTCCATCCCTCTACCCTGCACCAACCCTGAACATGAAGACTGCAGAGATTCTGGCAGAAGGGGAACCAGGAGGGGTCGCTGGGGACGAAAGAGGTGGAAGGAGCTCTTGGGAAGGCACGTCTGAGCATGCAGGAGGAGGCACTTGGGAGAACTGGCTGGGAAAGGTTCAGTGGAATGAGGGGTGTGACCAAGGAGAGAGAGCCGGTCATGCAGAGTGGATCCAGAGGGTGAGAGGAGGGAACAGAGGAGTCCTAAAGCCAGCTTCGGCTGCACAGAACTGCAGAGACAGTATCACTCTCCGTATGAGGCAAGAGTTGCTACCTAGGCGGGGGATTCTTAGATCACGCCGTCAGTCCCTAGAGCTGTCTGGCTGGTGGTTGTTGGGCAGCAGGACAGGTCGTGGCCTGTGGCTTGTGCCTGTGTGCGTGTGTGTGTGTGTATGCACGCGTGCATGCATAGTTCGGGGAAGCTCCCCAGCAGAAGCACCTCCTGACAGCTTCCAACCCTTCGCAGGACCAGAGGCCTCAGGACACCCTCCAACATGTTCATTATCAACCTTGCGGTCAGCGACTTTTTCATGTCCTTCACCCAGGCCCCCGTCTTCTTCGTCAGCAGCCTCCATAAGCGGTGGCTCTTTGGGGAGGCAGGTAGACCTTCAGGGTTCCCTTCTGCTGGAGGGAGGAGGCAGGTTGTGGCAGGCGATGCCCACAGTGGAGGCTGGCCTCAGATGAAGAGGTCATTGGCTCTTCCTGGGCAGAGAGTGGGTGGGCACCCTTGACCCTGTGAGTGAGCAAGAGGGAAGACTCAGCTTCTGGGCCAGATGTGGCAAGTAGCCAGGGTGGAGAGGGGCTCAAGGCGGCTTTTCTGGAAAGCTGAAGGCAGGAGCTGAGTATGTGCCATCCCCAGACCCTCCCTCCGCTGGGGTACCTCATGGTCTCCCGCCATGGCCCAAGGTCAGGGAGCTGTGCCCACAGGCTGCGAGTTCTATGCCTTCTGTGGGGCTGTCTTCGGCATCACCTCCATGATTACCCTGATGGCCATCGCTCTGGACCGCTACCTGGTGATCACGCACCCACTGGCCGCCATTGGGGTGGTGTCCAAGAGGCGGGCAGCACTTGTCCTGGTGGGCGTCTGGCTCTATGCCCTGGCCTGGAGTCTGCCACCCTTCTTTGGCTGGAGTAAGTAGACTGGGGGAATTGGGAGAGAGGAGGATAAGCTGGGCGAGGCAAGTTTAAGGGGCAGGTAGATAGACTTGCATTCGTCAGCTAGCAAGAGGGGCCTGGAGGCAGGTGGATACTTCAGGAGGCATGACTAGCAGCAGGGGAAACCGAGGTAGCTCCATCAGCAATCCGAGCATGACCTGGGCTCCCACCCCCAAATACCAGGGGAGACCACTGGTTCCTGGCTGGTGGGAAGTGACAGGGGCTTCCGATGCTGAGGCAGGCCTTGGAGTGTGGGCTTGAGCAGATGGGAAGGTTAGCAGCCAGGCACCCACCTTCTGTGGCAGGCCACAAACCTGGCCAAAATCTGGAAGAGTAAGACGGGGTCGGGGAGGGGGAGGCTAGGATCGGGTCTCTGTTCCAGCCTGGTAAAAATGTTCCGGGAGCCTGGACCCCACATCCAAAGCCCCTGCTGGATGAGGAGCCTGAAGCAGGCTGCCCCGAAGGCTGAGCATCGACTCCTGACTCTCAGGCGCCTACGTACCAGAGGGGCTGCTGACCTCCTGCTCCTGGGACTACATGAGCTTCACGCCGTCAGTCCGAGCCTACACCATGCTGCTCTTCTGCTTCGTGTTCTTCCTCCCCCTGCTGGTCATCATCTACTGCTACATCTTCATCTTCAGGGCCATCCGGGAGACAGGCCGGTAAGAGCTGGGATTGGAGGAGGGGCTAGATGGGAGGGTGGCCACGCCCCTCAGCCTGAAGACCCGACCCTGTCCCCAGCCTCACGCTGCGCCCTCCCCTCCCCAGGAGATTCCCAGCTCCAGATGGGCAAAGACAAGCTGAGCCCATGTGCTTCGAGGGTGAGGTGCCCAGAGATCAGCACAACCTGGGCGCCTAGAGAAGTCTCAAGAGACAGGGGCTTTTGAGGAGGGGCCTTTAGGCTTAATCGGGAGGTCTGCGGGTAGGGAAGACCCCACAGCGGAACCACAGGGTGGTGCTTTGGCTGGATGTAATGGAGAACTTTCTGAGAGTCAGGGCTCCCTGCGCTGGAGAGAATGGCCAGGTCCAGGAAGCCTCCCCCACAGCATCCATGACCGCGGCCTTCGCTGCCACCAGAGCGGGGTCAGACTTGGACTTTGCACCTGTGCTAGGGCTCTCCAGACTTTCAGGGCCTGTGAGGGCGGTGTCAAGTCCCCACGACAACGGCAGCGGCTGCAGAGAGAGTGGAAAATGGCTAAGATTGAGCTGCTGGTCATCCTTCTCTTTGTGCTCTCTTGGGCCCCCTACTCCACTGTGGCCCTGACGGCCTTTGCTGGGTGAGCAGTGCCCAAGGGGCTGGGACAGGGGCTGGAGGGGGTGAGAGAACAGTAAGGGGACCCTGGCGTGGCCTGTCCCTCCCCAGCCCAAGTCCAAGCCCAAGCCAGCCATTTTCACACCCAAAGTCCTGCCTCACAGCCATTCACTCATTCTCTCTGAGGTTGTGGTAGAGGCAGCGAGGTTCCCCGAGGGAGATGGCCCCGCCATGTCCTGGAGGCACTGGGACCTACGCTGGGGGAGCTCTCAGTCATGGTGGGTTTGATCTGAGGGCCCATAGGAGCTCCCAGTTCCTACCAGATCCCACGGGAACACAAGATTCTCCCTGAGATCCTGGTTCCCTCTTCACCTGGGCTGTGGGCACACGGCCTGGAGTGCCGCTCACCTCCTGCCTGCCAGTTCTTCGTGGCTAGTCTGGGGACTTGATGTCTGCAGCAGCGAGGACATAGGCCAGACTTCAGAAGCACTTCGAGACAGTGAGAGTTGTTCATCCTGGGAAGTGTCTGGGTCTGAGACCTGCTTGTGCAGGAAGGGCCTGGTCCCTGGTAAGACTGTCATGTGAAGTCCCTCCAAGACAGCCAGGGAGCAGTGGGTCTCAGGGTTGTGGGGGGTGGAGGAGGAGCTGGCCAGAGGCCCAGAGGTCCTCGGGGTGGGGAGGGCTTCCTGCCTGCAGCACGGGCTCCGGGCTATCATGGGACTGGGCAGAACCCCCCCAGCCTGCCTTATCTTCCTCCAGCAACCCTCCCTCATGGGCTCCCCAGGTTTCCACTCACTTCAGGTCAGAATTCTCCCTGCATTTCAGTCCCTCTCATGAGGTTGGCTTGGCGGTGCTAGTTTGGGCCAGGCTGGGCTGTAGCCCACAGGGCCTGGCCCAGGGGAAGCAGGTTCCTGAGAGGGCAGGTGGGCTGTGGAGTCTCTGGGAGGGCCAGCTAGCAGGGGAACCATGGCTTCTCTGTCCTAGGTACGCCCATGTCCTGACGCCCTACATGAACACAGTGCCTGCTGTCATCGCCAAGGCCTCTGCCATCCACAACCCCATCATATATGCCATCACCCACCCCAAGTACAGGTGCAGCCCTCCTCCAGGACCCAGCCCCAGGTCCCCAGGCCATGGAGGGCCTGAAGCCATGAATAGGAGCAGAGACTGGCCATCTTTTCTGTCTCTCCTATATGCACAGGGTGGGGGCCTCTAGCAGCTGGGAGCAGCCAATGACATGCATGGGGTCTGGAGCTGGTATGACCCCCTCGGCTGCTCCAGTTTCCCGGGGGGATCAGCTTGGAGGGACATCAAGGCTCCTTGGACAGTGTCCAGTTCTGCCTATGGGATTTGGGGAGCCAAGGCCAAAAGGCAGCCGGGATGGCCAATCAGCAGTGATCCCTACAAAGAGAAGCCCCCAGACAGCAATGTCCTGGAGAGACCACAGCAGGGAGAGGTTCAAGGGTCCTGGTGGAGGCCCAGGAGTGGTTCTGGCCCAGAGTGCTCTCTGCTGATGGGATTCCCAGCACAGCCGGCCTCGCCTGCGAGGGGCCCTTCAGTGCCTCCTTCTGCCTGGTGGGGTCAGTAACTTGCCACCATGCTGAGGCCAGCTTCAGGCTCAGAGGCTCCTTGGGGAATGTCCCTGGTCCTCACTGGGAGAGATGCAGCCTGGGTCAGCCCCTTGAGAGTTGAGACCAAGCACCTTACCGAACCTGCTAACCTCCTTGCCCATGGCCCCTGTGTCTGTCTGTCCATCCTCAAGGCTATGAGCCTGTCGGTCTCTTTCAACCCAGCATCTGTCTGGCCTTCCTCATCACCTCTTGTGACTGCCAGTGTCTTTTTGTCCGTTCCCATCACTCCAGCATTTGTCCTCATAACCCCAGTGTCTGAACCACCCATTTCCCACATTCTGTCCACTCCCATTAGCCCCATAGCAGTCTGTCCATCCACCCCCATCTCCTGGTGTCTGCCTGTTCATCCCCCTAACCAGATGTGCTGTTCCTGCAGAATGGCCATTGCCCAGCACCTGCCCTGCCTGGGAGTGCTGCTTGGTGTGTCAGGCCAGCGTACTGGCCCCTTCGCCAGCTACCGCTCCACGCACCGCTCCACACTGAGCAGCCAGGCCTCAGACCTCAGCTGGATCTCCGGACAGAGGCGCCATGCATCCCTGGGCTCAGAGAGCGAGGTGGTAAGGATGCGGTGGTCTCCTGAGGCTGGCACCTTGCCCTCCTCTCCTCTACCAGGCCAGCCTCAGGCTTCTGAGAACCAAGCACCCTCAGGAAGCTGGGACGCTGGCAGGAAGAGCCCTCCATGACTGCCCCAGGGCCTTCCCTTGCCCCATCCCCTGTGACAGGCAGGGGCCCTGGGGCCAGAGAGGCAATGGTTTGGCCCAAGGTCACCCAGTAGCAGGGCCAGGACTGACGCATCTTCCAATGCCAGGCCATCTCTCTTCCATGCTGGCAGTATTCCAGAAGCTGAGAGCTGTGAAAAGACAGGCATTTCTGGCCGTAGATGGGCCTCCTGAGACCCAGGCAGGAGCTAGCTCAGGGTCCTTTGTTCTTAGCCTTAAGCCCCCTCCTCCTGGGAGCCTTGAGGAGTCCACAGGATACAACAGAAGGAGTTCTGGCCCAGGAGTCTGAGGACCTGGAGTCACGCCTCAGTTCTACTAGAGCCTCACTGTGTGACCTCGGGCAGGTCACTCACCCCCTCTGAGCCTCTGTGTTCTTCTCTAAAAGGGAAAACAGTTGTGTCTACATCCAAGACTGGCTAGGGTGCCCACGGGTGGGTGCTGACTCCACAGCTGTGATAGCCCTGGGAACTACCAGCCTGCCAGCCCCTCTTTGGGGCCCAGGGCTGGGATGCCCCCTAATGTCCCCAGGAGAGCTCTCTGTGCTGTGACCTCCTGTCCTCACCCACACCTGGGCTCCTCCATCATTGTACTACAGGGCCCATGGTTGGCTTCGCCCAGAATCTCCACTGACCTCTTCCCACTGCTTCCATCCCTGGAGAGCCTCGGTTGAGGGGCTAAGGGGGGAGATGTCAGAGGTCCCTTCCCTGACCCACATAGTGAATGATATCAAAGGAGTGAATGCTATCTGTCAACAAAGGTCTGGACCCTCGTAAAGACGGACCATCCTACATGCTTAAGAAGGCCCACACTCACACACCTGGCACAGGCACTTACAGATGGCAGAGATTTTGTGACCAGCAAGCCTCCAGGGCTGTGGACCTCCCTGTAGTGAATACCTATGCAGAGGATGGAGACAGTCTTGGCTGGGGATGAGGGCAGGAGCGGGGCTTAGGGAAGGTTCCCCTCCCTTCACTATAACTGACCCACCTTTCCCAGGGCTGGATGGACACAGAGGCAGCAGCCATGTGGGAGGCTGCCCAGCAAGTGAATGTACACTTCTCCTGCAGTCAGGGCCTGGAGGACATGGAAACCAAGGCCCCTCTCAGGCCCGGGGGGCAGGAAGCGGAGACTTCTGAGAAGGTGATTGGGCTGGGCCCTTGCCAGTCCATATAGGGGTGGGGACAAGGGGCAAGTAGCCTAGGGAGTGGCCCCAAAAGGGGAGCTATTCTTGTGGGCAGGTCCAGCGCCCTCTAGGAATCACTCCTTCCCCACCCAGATGTCCCCTTTCCTGTTTGGGGTGCATGGGGCTCTGTGGGACTCCACGATGTTCTGAGCAGGCCTGAGTGAGTCTGGACCGCACCTGAGAGTGTCTGTGGGATGGTGGGACCCTGACTTTGTACATCCATGGCCAGCAGCAGGGGCCTTGTGGTGCTGTGGGAAATGTGCAGCATGTGTAACTGTATACAGCCAGACAGAATGTGTGTGCACAGTGAAGTGTAACTTCTGCCTGTGTGTGACCATGTGCCCTGCACATGTTCTCTGTCACTGTGACACCGCAGGGCACAGAACCAAGTGTCTCAACAGGTCTGCTCTAAGCTGCCTGTGACGAAGGGTGGCTGGTGTGTACCTCTCTGCGTGATCGGAGGCTGGACTTACCTGGCGGGGGGGTTGCTGCGAGCTGTGTATGTGCTCACAGTGAATGCCCTGAGATTAGGATGTCACCCAGAATACTTGTGGCTATTAAAAGAAGGCCAGCTGTCAGCCCAAGTGCCTATGGAACGGAATGTCGATGGTGATTAGAGAAGGCCATATTCTGGAACGCTGGAAATGCCATGTGTACAGGCCTCGAGGCTACCCTTCCCCCTCCCCCCTCAGCAGACAGCTCCCCACCCAGCCCCTCCATTCACACCCGTACAGCACCCCCCAGCTCCTGGGCTCTCTTGGGCTTCCCCACGAGCCCAAGACCATGTCCTGCCTTACTTCCCCAAGGCTGTTCCCTCGGCATCCCAGACAGGGGGACACCTAGGCTTCTCCCTCCAACTGTGGAGCCCCTGCCTCTCCCGGGGAATACTGGCTCCAACCTCAGGAAGGACTCACTCCCCAGTCCTGGGCCTGGGCACTGTGCACGGCCACAGAGGCCAGGACAGAGATGGGATTTGGGGGCAGTGCATGGTGAAAGACAGTGTGCCGTCCTGGAGGGAATACTGGACTGGACTATGGCACAGGGTGGAGAGGGACAGCACATCAGCAGTCACCTAACACATGTGATAAGCACTGCCATCACACAGGGTGCTGAGAGAAGAGGCAAATCCCCTAGAGCTCCCCAGGGAAGGTGGAGGTGAAGCAAGGATTGCCAGGCAGTGAGGGGGTCATGCTGAGTCGTCCAGGCAGAGGGGACACCCTGTGTGAATGCAGCACGGGGGGTCTGGGGGGTGGAGCTTGGGGTGTCTGGGAACACAAGGTTGCTCTGTGACCAGGGAACAGCCAAAGGGACTCAGGAGCTGGTGGTGGGGACAGAAGAGAAGAAAAGAAGGGCAGGAGGTGGTCAGAACTGTGGGAGGCCCAATCAGGTGTTTAGCCCTGAGCCGGGGGAGCAGGGAGCTCTCGGAGGGAGGACTGAGCTGGGGCCCCCGCGGTGGCTCGGTCAGCCTCGCGGGGTGGTAGGGCTTCTCTGCAGTGGCTGGGGAAGCAGAGGTTGAAAGGGATGAGGCGGCAGGGAAAAGCCCAGAGGAAGCTGATGCTGTAGGATGGGCAAGAAATGGGCATTGAAGGCAGCAGAGAGAGAGGGAATGCTGGGGCCCCAGGAGGAGTGGAGGAAGTGGAGGCAAGGGGAGCTGAGTCCTGCCCTACTGCAGGAGACAGAGAGCTTGGGAGACATGCCAGGGGGACGTCCTATCAGTGGCCTTAGGCATGGCCCTCCATCCTCCAGGCCATATGGCCTGTGGTCTCGGGGAAGGACCATCCCCCAGTCAGGACACCACCTGGCCCCTCTAGGCAACCTCCTTTCACCACTCTTCACCGCTCGGTGACCCTATGCGTGGTGGCTCATTGGGAAACTGCTCCCAGGGGGACACGCTGTGGGCTAAACAAATGTGTGCTGTTTGCTTTCAGACCAAGGGGCTGCTCCCCAGCCCGAACCCCAGGATGTAGGGCGCCCATTGGCTCCCCTTTTCTTCTGGGACACATCCAGCCCCTTCACCTCCCCCTCATACACACAGACCCAGGATTACCCCCAGGAGCCTGCGGGCTTTGAAGTGGCCCTGTCACCTGTGCCGTGCTGGATTCACGGCCCCAACACCACCAAACTCCTGCCCTGCCAAGTGCTCTCATCTGAACAGCCGGTACCCCAGGCTCAGCCTGAAGTGCGGGAGCCCAGGCCCTCCTGCTTCCCACAGTCGTCCGCCTCTCCTCAAATGCTGTGTGCTGTGATTGTCCAGGCAATGACAATGGCGACAGCTCCGTGGGACACGCTGGCTAACTGTGAGCTGCCTCTGCACCCAGGCTGGGCCTTTCACTGACACGGGCAGGCCAGCTTGGCATCCCTGCAGCCCACCTTGGAAGCCAAGCACAGACCTTCCTGCACAGGAAACCATCATTTGCCTGTCTGCCACGCACCTGCTTCCTGAGTGCTCTGTCCGCCATGGCCCACACTCTCCTATAGGGACATGTCTGCATGCACCATGCACAGGCGTGTGTACTCTGTACCTGTGGTTTGTCTGAGTCCATCCCGGGGCCCTATGGCTCTGGCAGTGTATAGGAAAATAAAAAGCACAGAAGTTCCCTCAGATAAGCATGGTCTTTACCTATGAGTGTGGTGGTGAAGGAGAGAGCCAGGGCCTGACCTCTGATGCCCACAGTGGCCTCTCTTTCTCCCCTCCCTCTGTCCCCCAGCTGGCCTCTCTCACTCCTGGAGCCTCCATCTCAAACTTCGAGGGGCAGGGTGGAGGAGGGACAGACACTGGGCTTGCCCCTGTCCCCACTCCCCAATAGGCTGCTGTTTTCAGGAAACACTTCATGCCCATCCTCTGGGGGGCCAGCTGCTTTCTGGCTGGCTTCTGGTCTCCAAGGGGAGGCAGATGGAAGGAGGCTGGCCTTTCCCTTTAAGAGCATCCTATACCCGCCTCCCCCATCCAAGAGGCAGCATCAGGCAGTGTGGGTGCCAGAGTCCAGAGAGAGAGAGCAGGCAGCTCCAGGTACTGCCTAGCCCGGGGCTTCCCCTCCCTCTGCGGGATCTGCTCCTCTCTCTCCCCACATTGACCATATTTGCTATCGGGCCCTCTCCAGCTTGGCAGGACAGACCCCTCCCAGGAAAGGGGGTAAAACCGGAGGTTGGGAGGGATGGGAGGGGGTGTAGGGGTGGGGCAGGGGCTAGTATAGAGGAGGGTGGGGTGCTGGCCATGAGTGGCCGGCTTTCTGGGCCAGGCCCGGGCAGCAGGGACAGACTGGGCTGTGTGAAACACAGAAGAGGCAGTAGAGTGGGTGAAAGTATACAGGTCCCTCCCTGACTTCTTTCTCTGGATTTCTGTGTGAACTTGGGCAAGTTACCAAACGCTCCGGTGATGGGGGGTTCCTACCGTGCATGCCGTATGGGCAGGCCCACGGTATTAGGTAGGAGTCCTGGCAGCTGGGAAATTACTCACACCAGGGCCTGCACTGAGTCCTCAGGGCCCAGCTTAGGCTAGAGCCTTCCCAGAGGGCCAAAGAGCAGCTTCCATGAGCCTCAGTTTCCCCAGCCAGAGTCAGGATGGCCTTGATGTGTATCTCCAGGCCACATAGGGCCTGCGGCCTCTTCTGAGGAAGGACTTCTGGAGGTATCTTGGCCCTAAGACCACACTGGCTGGAGTCCCGAGGGGACTAGGCTCCCAGGCCCCCACCCAGAACACCCTGTCTCTGTGTTACAAGCTGAACACACCGCACGCACAGCCCCGTCCTTCTGCCTTCTGGCCCATATCCCAGCAGCTGAGCAAATGGCATCTCCTCCCCTCCTCCCTGCCCCCCGCCATTCCAGTGCAAAGGGCATGGGGATCTGGCATGCAACATTGGCAGCTGGAGCTTTCCATGCTGCTGTCAAGTTTTCCAGGGCACAAATGAGCCAGGAGAGCCAGGAATAACCTCCAGGCCCCTAGAGGGTCTGGAGGGTGTGGGCCTGCCTCAGACCTCCTCTCAGACCCTAGGCCAGGACCCTGTGCCCTTCACTCCCATGCCTGGTCTGGGCATTGCGAGGTGTCTGCAGCCCCTGGGAACCCATTGTCTGGCACGAGTCTAATAGGAATGAGCACCATTCAGTGCTCCAGCAAAGCCTGGGTTCATTCCTATGTGACCTTGGAGAAGTCACTTAACCTCTCTGAGCCCTGGTTGCTGCCGGCTAAGGTGGCAGCCTCTCAGGATCTGATGGGATAATGGCTTGAGGGACCCGATGCTGAGCTCGGGCGTGCCCAGAGCTCCTGTTGTTATTAGGATTATTTTTACAGCTGGACAACCCTGGGCCAATTGCTAGTCTCCTGAGCAGAAGCCGGAGGCTCAGCTCCATCCCAGGCTTCCTTCTGGGTAAGCTACAATCTCAGGTCCTCACCAGGGAGCCCAGAGCAAGAAGACAGCAAACTGCAAAGCCCCTGCCTAGAGGAGCTCAGCCACAGTCTTCAGGGTGAAGGGGTGTGAGCTGAACTGGGCAGAGAGAACACACATCTGGGCCCGAATGGGCAGAGGGAGCAAGGAGAGGAGAGCAAGGAGGAGAGAGCATTATCGCTAATCTGGCCGGTCCCCCATCCTGTGCCCTGGGGGGTGCTGGGTGCTGGACAGCCCTCCCTGGGGGCAATATTAGCCATGTGAGTCACGGTGGGAGGCTGCGGGCGGGCAGAGTGTAGGGTTACAGTCCATTTATGGGCGCAGCCGAGGGCAGATATCAGTGTCGATGGCATTCGTTCCCAGCTATTCTTAGGAGCCTCTCAGGAGCTCCACCAGCCTGGCCAGACAGCAAGGGACAGAGCAGGCAAGGCTGGGGGTCGGGGGTAGGGGGCCCAGGTATAGACCAGGGAGGTAGGTGGGTGCGTGAGGGCCCTCTCACCCTCTCTTCTCTTGTTCACAGAGACTGCCGCTGTCAGCACCAGCATGTCTTACAGCGTGACCCTGACCGGGCCCGGGCCCTGGGGCTTCCGTCTCCAGGGAGGCAAGGACTTCAACATGCCTCTCACTATCTCCCGGGTGAGTGCGCACTGCCCACACAGCCTGGTGCCCGCAGGGGCAGGACGCGCCCACAGGCGGGTGTGTGCATCCCTCCATCCCTGCGCTGTCCTGTCTGAGGCTCTTGGAAAAGCAGAGCATGCCCCGTCCCCAGTCTGGGGGCTGGGACTGGCTCCAGCTGGATGCTGACAGCCGCAGACCCCTGGTTTCAGTCATAGCTCTTGTCTGCCTGAGTTCACCGACCTTTCGTGAGTGTGAAACATGGGCAAATAGTGGGTGTCTTGAGCCAAGAAGGAAATGCCAAGTTTGCTGGGTAGGCAGGCCGGTGGATGGAGTATAGTTAATGCTTTCTTAAGCCCTTCCCTGGGGAGGGGGAACCCAGGGAGCCCCTAAGCCTGGAGCATCTCCATGGAAGTGGGCAGCTGCTTTGGGAAGAGGGCACTCCTAGCATGGAGAGTGCAGGTGACGGGCTGGCAGCGGGATAGATGGAGAGACTGAGGACTTCAGCAGTCCTGCTGTTGGGGTTCAAGGCTGGGCTGGGCTGGTGACTAGGCTCCAGTATCCACTCCATCCCAGGAGCAAGGTAACAGCCTCACCTCCATACCCACCTCCCCTTTCCTGGGCCTGCTGGGGATCTCCTGCCAGCTTCCTCCCTCCCCTCGCAAGGGCCCTACCCATTCGGACACGGCCACAGCTGCTCTGACTGTCTGACATCTTCTTCCCCATGCTCACCTGGGGAAATGGCCCATATGTTCTGCAGGGTCTGTGATCAGGGAACAGCCTGCTGGCGATGTCCCAGATCCCTGGAGATTGTCTGAGTAACTCTATTGCCTAACCAGAAACACTCAAGTCCAGAGAGGCGATAAGCTAGATGCACTTGGGAGGAAGCTGTCTTTGTCTTAACCACCACTGGGCAACCCCCACCCCTCCCCATGTCTAGAACATGGTAGGCACTCAGGTAGCACTTGTCAAGGGACTCCCCAGTAAGTCTGGCAGAGCTAGGGTGAAGACCTCAGGGCTCAGGGCGCCCATGTGAGGTGTGGGAGGAGCAAGATAAGCTGAGCCTGGTAGGGTCAGGCTGAGACTGAGCTCCCCACACCACTGGTGTGGGCTCGAGGGGGCAGCCTGGGGTTCCAGGCAGTCACTGGTTGGGGATTTGGGGGGATGGATGGCCCAGGGAGTCTGGACCCTGCCCACCTGGGGACAGGGAGGCACTTTCTTCCTCAGGGCCGCAGAGATTTGCCATGGGCCTGGGGTTAGGGGGCAGGAACATGGGGGTGGGCAAGGGGGGCCCTCAGGTGAGTAGCCAGGGAAGGCCTGGAGGTGCTTGGCAGAGAGGACAGGGAGCCAATGCCTCCATGGAGGGGCAGTTCCGGTTGTGGAACCTGAAGTGGGCCTTTGGGGGGAACCTGAGAAGGAGAAGCCCCCCTCAGGAGTGCCAGAGGAGCCTCATAACAGCTGTAGAGGACATGACCCCCTGGGGGAGGGCGGGCACTGGCCTGGCTTGAGTCCAGGGAGAGGACCACGTTGATCCCACTGGAGGTCTGGCTCATCTAACCTGAGTCTTCATCCCTCCAGACCCACTGTCCCAGAGGCCCCGGTGTGTAATGCTAGGAGGACACCCAGAGCCTTGTACGCCCTGCCTGATGACATGCTGCCATGTGGGCTCAAATGCGTGGATGTGGCCCCCTCCCTCCAGGACCCTGCACAGCTCCCCACCAGCACGGTCGCAGGGCTATCCACCTTTACCATCATGGGTTCACAGGCCTCCCATGCCTGGGACTGAGCCCACATCTCCCCCCGTCCTTACAGTCCTCAAGGCCTCATGCTGGTGCTCCTTGCCCCAGCGGGTGGAAATTAGCCTCCTGGCTCAGGGGCACCCAGGATAGCCAATGACCTCACCCCAGATCTATGCACCACCTGGCCTTGGCCAGCCCAGGGCTTATATTGCAGCACAGAGGCCTTAAGCTAGACAGCAGGAAGAATGTCCCCACCGCATGGAAAGGGTATATTGGGAGGTAATGGAACCAATGACTATGGGGGACCTTTATAAATAGAACCCCCAACTCCAGCAGGGCATCGGGGGCCAGGGATAATGGCCTCTTGGCTTCCTTCAGAGGCGTGCCCCAAATCATCAAAGCAATGGAACAAGCTGGGCTGGGCGCTCGGTCCTCCCCCAGGGTTCAGAACCTCTCCACAAACTCCTCTGCGGGGCCACTGATGCCCTGGGCTGGGGCATCCCCGGCTCAGACCCAGGATACTCCCACGGGGGCTGTGGTGTTTCCTGCTGGGGCTCTCAAGGCCCTTCTGCAGCAGGAACTTCTCCCTCCGTGGGAGTAGGATGCAAGGCCCATGGATGCTCTGGCATCCTGGCCTGAGCCTTTGGAACAGGCCAGTGGCGGCAAAGGGTGGTGGGGTGGGGGGTGGGGATAATGAAGGCAGGGCCTGCTCACTCTCAGCAGGGCCCACACCCCTGGGCACCTGAGGCAGGGTGGGGGTGGGGCTCTGGGATTACCATCTCACCTCAGTGCCAGCCAAGCTGAGGCTCAGATTTGCTCGGGAGCTCTGGTGACCTCAGTAACCCCTAACTCCCTGGCTTGCCCTCCACCCTTGGGCTGGGGATTAGCAGAAGAGCACTGAATGGGGCCTGTCCCTTGTCAGCTGGAGATGCAGGCTGCCACTCCTCCTGTAAGAAGGCTGCCCCCCTCAGGCTGAGTGGTAGCTCCAGTCTCCACCCTACTCTGCCCCTGCCCCGCCCACCCGCCAGAATCAGCCCAGGGGCGATAACAGCCCCCCACGGCCTCCTTTCAGTGGGTCTCCGCGAGGACCCACAGAGAAGTGGGCTCAGGAGGGAAAGTGGGAGGGTGGAGGGGAAATGCCTTTATTTATCCGGGACAGGTGCGGCTGGGCCTGCAACATGAGCTCCCCTCCCACCGCCCCCCTGCCAGCGCTAGCCAGTTCTCCAGGAAGTGGGGGAGGGATGGAAGCAGCCAAGGAGGAGCGCTCCAAAGGCCGGGCCTGCCCCTGTCCAAGCTACGTCAAGAGGCTGGGGCCCTGGTCTGGGGCCTTGTCCTTGGGGCACGCTGCAGCCCTTGACTTTGGGGAAGAAGCGTGTGCTTTTGTCCGGCTCTGTTGCTCACAGTTGTGCTGCCTTTGGAGCCAAGTTGTCGGTTCTCCTGCTCAGCCTGGTTGTCTCATCTGTGAAATGGAAGTGTGCATGGCTGAGTGCTTTCTTTTTCTTTTTTTTTTAGATTTTATTTATTTATTTGACAGAGAGAGATTACAAGTAGGCAGAGAGGTAGGCAGAGAGAGAGAGGAGGAAGCAGGCTCCCTGCTGAGCAGAGAGCCCAATGCGGGACTCAATCCCAGGACCCTGAGATCATGACCTGAGCCGAAGGCTTAACCCACTGAGCCATCCAGGCGCCCCGCTGAGTGCTTTCTAACAAGCACCAGTTGTTCTGCTGAGGTGGTGGTGAGGATGGGGGAGCGGTGGGGCCCGAGCCCGGCCCCCGGGGTGGGGTGGGGTAGGCATGCGGGAGGCCCTTCTCTCTGCTCCAAGGCCTCTGTCCCTTAACGCCTTATTCATCTGGCCTTGTAGGCTTTTCTGGGGCACCAGCCCAGAAGCTTTTGCTTCTTTGCTGTTTTTTTTTTTTTTTTTTTGTTCCAGTATTTGTCAGATCTCCTAGTTACGGTGGGGACGCAGAGGACAGAGGGTCCCCTGGGAGGGGGAGGGGGACAGGCGGAGACTATTCTGGGTTAACTGTGTCGGCCATTCCCGGAATTTTGAGGCCTTAGTGCTGTTTCTTGGGCAGCGCCTAGCAGTGCTGACAGGCTGAGCTGTTTATAGCCACACTGAAGGTCAGGCAAGCCTCCGGAGGACTGCTGTGAGGCTGGCCGGGGCCTTCCCAGATGAGCGAGTGGGGAAGATAACCGGACAGAGGCACCCAGGTGGGGAATGCGTTCTTGGAGGTTCCCAGGCCAGGCATTAGCCCTGCCTGCTTCCCTCCCAGGTGCTCAGAGCTGTCCCTGACTCCATAGTTTACATCTGGGTTGACTCTCAGTGTTGTTCAGTCTGTGGGTTTGGGCCAACGTAGAATAACTTAGATCCACAATATCACATCATAGAAAATATTTTCACTGCCCTAAAAATCCTCTGGGCAAGGAGAGGTTCTTTGTGTATAGCCAAGACTCTGGCTTGTTTATCAGCCAGGGGGGAGCTGGGGAGTGGGGCCATGGGGAGACAGAAGGTTCCAGTGAAAGGATGAGAGATGGAGCAAGGCCCCAGGGGAGGCCAGATGGGCAGGGAAGCAGAGCATCGCTTGATGGTAATTTAATCACATCATGTTAAATGCACTTAGGGCTCCATGGGAAGTCTGCTGGGGTGGTCATTCTGGGCAGTTTGGGAGGAGATTCTGGAAGATGCATAGTTCACCGCAACTACCATCTACCCTTGCCCCCCAAGCCCCTGCCACACCTACGCTGGCAGCTCTAGAAGGGAAGGAAGGCAGGGACCTGTCTGGTTTGGAGCACCGAGAGTGAAGGCTGGGAACCTTTGCAGAGCCCAGCCACCCCCCTGCCACCAGGGAGCTGGGGAAATAGGAGCCTATGTGCACCTGAGCCCTGACCAGTGCCTTGCTTCCCTGGGACCCTGGTCAGGACTTCTGTCTCTTCCAGCTGATGCTCAGGCCCCTCTAGGGACGGAAGGCTGGCTTAGGACTGGTCAGTTGAGGCTGGCCCCTCACACCCCGCTTCCTTCCAGCCCCAGATTTGTTTCCCAGTGGAGCCAGGGTACAGCTGCTCAGTCTCCTCCCCTATGGCGCCCTCCGTGCTCCGGGGGCAGGGCTGGGGGCCAGCCCCTGTCTCTCCTCCACTGGGAACTTCCCTGAGGCTTTCTCGGCTCTGCACCTCCTTATGGGATAACCTATTTAAAAATGTAATCCTCCCAGCGATCATGTGCGAAAGGCATTGCTGCTGTCTTTACCCAGAGAGTGTGGAGGCTGCCCTGTTCCCTCAGGTCTGACTCGGACCAAAGTCTGTGCTTTTTGTTTTATTGCCTCCCTACAAGTCACCCAACAGTCACAGAGGCCACGGCTGCTCCCTCCTAGCACCTGCTAGCCTGGTGTCCCTTCTCATGGACCCAAAACCACGGCCCAGCAAGAAGGAAGGGCTCCCATGAGTCTGGTGGCAGTTTTGGCCCCCAGGGACCTCAGGAGCTTTTGAGAACAGGCCATGCTCCTGGAGCTCTGCCCACATCTGGGCTCTGAGTTGAGAGGCGGCTGGTGGTTGGAGAAGAATGAAAAGTGAAGTGGGAATGAACTGTTGTTATGAAGAGGTTTTCAAATGCTCAAAAGAGGATATAAAGACTTCAAAGAAAAAAATCCTCCAAGGATTTAGTGGCTTTGGGTCCTCTGTGGGACAAGGAACGCAGAGAGAGAAGCAGAGAGTCAGGCAAGAGACACATGGGTATACCACACCTGCACTGCACTCTTCCCGAGTCCTGGGCTTTGGGCAGGGGTCCCCGGGTGGCCTCACACTCCTGCAGGACAGGCTGTTCCTGAGAAGAGGGTGAGGATCTGATGGCCCTTGGACCAAGCAGGGGGCGACCTCCTTAGGGTCCCTGCCTCCTCTTAGGAGACTTGGACCTAGCCAAAGAGCACCCTTCCAGAAGAGAATTACAGTACCCTCCACCCACCTCCACCCACCCCTAGTCTCAGAGGTCATGGGCCCTGCTCAGGGCAGCTGAAAGCCAGGCCAGCTGAGCCCTGATGAGCAGACACAGGTGTGGGGAGAGAGGCGCCAGGAAGGCAGGAGCTAGCTTGGCACTCTCCTAGGGGAGCTCAGTTGCTAACCAGGCCCTGGGGAGGCTGGGCATTTCCCAGGGAACCAGGATCACCCAATCTATACTGGGAATGAGGTGGAGCCAGGCAAGGGGGAGGCAGGAGACCCCGTGGAAAGATACAGTGTTAGCCCGCGCTTGAGGAAGACAGATGTCCCCAGGGCAGCTCCAAAGAGAGGGCATTCCCAATAGTCCTACACCTTGCCCTAGCTGATCTGGCCCCAGCAGCTCTTGGATGTCATTCTGGCGTCCTTGCTCACACTGACATCCATGATCTTCTGGACACAGCTCCAGTCCTGGCTGGCAGGCCTCACCTCTGCAGGCAGAACGCCTGCCCTTCTATCTGGGGTCTGTGGTCGCCATACCTGGGAGTTCATTATGCTGTCTGTAGATGGTGAGAAGCATCTGGGAGAGTCCTGGTATGGGGAAGCCCTGGTGTGGGGGGTGTCCTACTGTGGGGGAGCCCTGTGAGAGGTTCACGAGGACCGCAGAGGCATTGCACAAATCACCCTGAATGGAAGCATATGAATGGAAGCATATTGGTATCCGCTATTTTCTCTGAAAACCTTCCAAACTAAGACGGATTACCATACGGAGAGGCTAGACATGTGACACAGAAAGCTGAACCGTGTGAAGGTAGAAGCTCAGTGGCGGGTGTGGGGATGCTCCCTGTAGAGTTCTGTCTGCTTTCTCTGTTTGAAGATACATATCAGAAAATGCTGGGGATAGCATAGGCCTGAACGCGAAACCAGGAGGAGTAGGGAAAGCCGATTTTCTGCAGACAGGCCCAGCTCGCAGCTCAGCTTGCCCTCAGGAGTACCCTCTTGGCCCAGAAAGTGCTTTGTTTTTCTCTGGGTTTTTTGTTTTGTCGTGTTTTTTATTGTTGTTGTTGTTTTTGTTTTTACCCTTGTTCAACCCTTAAAATAAACAGAAACAACACTCCTGTCATTAGTAGAGGCTCCCCGAGGCCATGAATTTGGGGATAAGGGATGTGCATTTTGAGAAGGCCCAAGTAATTTCTTTTTTAAGATTTTATTTACTTATTAGAGAGAGAGTATGTGTGCTCATGAGCAGGGGGAGGGGCGGAAGGAGAGTGCGGAGCCCAACCTGGGGCTCGATCCCAGAACCCTAAGATCATGACCTGAGCCGAAGGCAGATGCTCAACCGACTGAGCCACCCAGGCACCCCAGCCCAAGTAATTCTAAGATACCTCTGTTGGAGCCAGGAAAGTGGGCTGGACTTTGGTTTCCTGGCAGTCTATGGGGTGGTTTCTCTACTGTCCCTGCCAGGTCTCTGTGGATTCATGGGTGAGGGGAGGCTACTCGGCGTTGGTGAAGCTAGCGCAGTCCCCAGGGCTAACTGGGCACTTCCTCCTCGAGGACTCGTCTGTTCTTGCTGCTGTCCCTGGGTTTGCACAGGCGGTTTGCGGCCTGGCCTTTAGAGCCCACCAGGGACTAGAGCCTGGTGACCACAGGTGGCCCTGGTTTGGTGGAAGATTCCTCATGAGGGGTGTTGCAGGAGGCTTACGTCCATGTCTGGGAGCCCAGGGCCTGGCCACCAGGATAGGGGATTTTCCCTAGGTCCTCTTTGGACTCCTTCTAGGATGGTCCCCCAGGCCAGGGCCAGAAAACGGCTTCTGCCAGCATTAGAAGCCAGCCTTGTCCCTGGGCTGTAGACAGGAAGGTGACTGAGATGTGCCCATAGAAGCCAGGAAAGCTGGCTGGTGGGCATGTTGGGGAACAAAAGCCAAGGGACATCCTCTAGTTACAGCTTGGTGGGGGCTGGCTCCCAGAGCCTCCTCTTTCCTGTGATGTCACTGGGGCAAGCTCTGTATGTCATTCTACATGATGTCACAGGGGGCCTTCCACATGATATCATGGGGGTCAAGTCATTCTTTGTGTTATCTGTAAGGGATAGGGTATGGTATTTCGTGTTGTGACATGGGGGTGTAAAGCCAGTCTTGGTGACATTCCATGAGGCATCTTTGGAACTGGAGCTTCCTCACATTCCATGTGATGTCCTGAGGGGCCAGCCATCAAGTTATCATAGGTGATATCATCTAGGCCCTCCAGAATTTTGCGTTTCAAGTGACATCTCTGGGCTGGTGGGGGGCATGCTGTTACGGAGGACCAGGCCTGTGGAATTTGGCGTTGTGCATGATGTCACTAAGAGTGGGTCTTAGCCATCCTGACATTGCATGTAATGTCTCTGGGAGGGTGGCCTTGACATGACAGGAGATATTCTTGGCGTGTGGTGTCTATAGCATTCTGTGTGATCACCCTGGGGATAGGGGGCCCCAGACTCTAACATTCTGTGATGTCATTAGTGTGCAGGATTTGGGATCTGGCCCCCACACCTGCATCTCCTCTTCTGGAAGTCTGAAGCCAGCCACATAGTGCTGAGCCTTGCCCCATGCCCCAGCAGACCTTGCTTCCACAGCTCTCTGCTTCCCTGTCATGATAGCCCTAGGCACTTGCCCTGGGGTGCTCCCCTGAGGGCTCATCTGTTCTGGGTACTAGCCTGGCAGAGTCTCTGTGGTGGTGCTAAGTCTTAACTCATGCATATACCCTCCCTCCTGGAGCCCAGAAAGTGCTCCATGGGTTTTGGGGGTGCAGCCATTATAGTAGGCTAATTGGTGTAACAGACAGCCCCCAAGTCTCAATGGCCTAGCATAGCAGAAGCTTACTTCTCCCTCGTGCAACATCAGATGCAGTACTTCTTAATCCTCTCTCCTCCAAGCAGTGAGTTGAGGATTTGGGTCCTTCCGTTGGTGGCTCAGCTGTTCTGGGTCCTCTGCATCCAGTCAGCTAAGAAGGAGAGAGAGTGCAGGATGTCAAGGATGGTGGCTAGAGGCAGGCCTGGAAGTGGCGGGTATTGCTTCCATCCACATTCCCCTAGCCAGGGCTGGGCTCTGGGTCACATTCAGATTACAGAACGCTAGGCAGAGGGGTGATGGTGTGCCAGGAGGAGGCATCGGGCTTGGGGAGCAGCGGGTGCTGGTCATAGTGAATGAAAGTGGAAATGGCAGGCCTCTGCTGGATGATCCCTGGTGACTCTTCCTCGAGAACGGCCCATCCCTGGGTCTACCCTTTGTATGCTCACTTCTGCCCCCCACCCATCTGTCATTCTCTCAGATCACACCGGGGAGCAAGGCCGCCCAGTCCCAGCTCAGCCAGGGTGACCTCGTGGTGGCCATCGACGGAGTCAACACAGACACCATGACCCACCTGGAAGCTCAGAACAAGATCAAGTCTGCTAGCTACAACCTGAGTCTCACGCTGCAGAAGTAGGTGGGAGCTCTCCAGAGCAGGGGGTAGAGGGACGTGGGCATCAAGGGCCCAAAAGAAGGGGTCCAGCAGCAGTCATATGGGCCCAGCCTGTGCCACAGGATCACACAGGAAAGTAAGGAGGGCCTCTGGACCAGGAGGAGGATAGGGCCAAGCCATCAAACACCTGACACGTCTGTGCCTCACTTTATGGATAAGCCTTGGGGATCGGGGCGGTCACAGTGCTGCCAGTCAGTGCGGGGGGAGTTGGGCCTGAAAGCCCTGCCTCCTCTTTGCCCCAGATAGCCTCCCAAGGACCTAACAGAGGCCCATGGGAGCAAAGTGTCCAAGGGCCATGACTTCCTCATCCTGGTCAGGCCCAGTGCCTTCCTGGAGTCACACAGTCCATGGGGAGTAAACAGCGGACCTGAAGCTATGGCCCAATGACCCGGGTCTCTGATGTTCTCTGTCTCCAGCCCTGCCCTGGCAGGAGCTCCTGGTCTTAGTGGCAATGGTCTTCACTTGGACCCCTTTCTGGTTTCTTCCAGGTCAAAGCGCCCCATCCCCATCTCCACAACAGCACCCCCGGTCCAGTCCCCTCTGCCAGTGATCCCCCACCAGAAGGTAGGTGCTGACTCCACTCTCAGTGGTGGTTCCTGTGGGGTGGCCCCTGGTCTGCCTGCCTGGCCCTTGGTTGGCCCAAACCGGACAGAGTAGTAGGATTAGCCGTCTCCTTGCCCCAGCTATGGCTGAGCGTGAAGGAGTGGAGGCAGGCCCCCAAGAAGAGGCGTTCCAGCCCCCATGCAGTACCAAGTGTGGGGTGTCTGCCTGGGTCCTGGTCCTGGGACCTCATGGCTGGGCTGCTGGGAAACCAGCCTAGGCCGTGGTGTTTTTAGGAGAGGGATCTTCCTCCCAGCTAGGTGGGGACAAGGATCCTGAGGGTACTGGGAAGGGGGGGTCACTGGGGCATGAAAGCCAGAGACCCAGGTTCAAGCAGCCAGCCCAGGCATGGAGGGAGGGGGCCTGCTGGTCCTCAGAGTTTATCTCTGACATAGGGTCTCTCCCACCATTTTCCACTGCCCCTCCCGACTGGATGTCCCAAAAGCCCCCTCAGAGGTGCTGATGGTAGTCAGGCAGCAAGCCCAAGGCAGGCATACCTCACCACGTTGCCTGCCACCCCCTCAGTGCTCCCTTGAAGCAGTTCAACCCTGTGTGCCAAAAGAACTTGAACTGAAGCATGGAAGGCCCTCCCCACCCCTCCTGCAGGGCCTACTCCCTGCCTCCTGCATGACCTCATTCTGATACAAAGAGGCTGACAGGGGCTTGGGGTGGGTGACAGATGGGGGAAGGGAGCAGAGGGTTGCTTGGGAGAAGCTGCACGGGCAGACTGTGGGAACAAGTTGTCAGCCCCGCAGTGTCCCCATTTTCCCTCTTGCATTTCTACTTTGCCTGACCACTGCCAGCTCAGGGTGGGGGGCCTCTGGCTGGCCATGTGGAGGCATCTCAGTATGGGGTTGGTAGAGCAGGAGGCCAGGCTGTGCCAGCTAGGGGCTTCCACTCAGGGCAACGGAAAGCAGAGAGAGGATGGAGGGGGCTCTCCCCAACTCCCTGAGGCTCACGTCCCCTTTCCCGCAGCCCTGCAGGTGGGCTGGCTTGGCTTGGCTTTTTGTGTGGGGCTGGCACTTTGGTCAGGAGGATGTGGGCCTCAGGGCCAGGGATGGGCGCCTCCCTCCCTCTCCTCGACAAAACTCTTCTCTTGCAGGTGTCCGTTGTGTCCCCTCCCGAGCTCTGCGTGGTCGCAGCAGGGGGTAGGCTGCTGGGCGCTCACACTAACACCTGTGTTTCAGGTCCTTGCGGAAGCGCTGGGACCCGTATGGCCTCTAACCGCTCTCTTCTCTCTCCCCTGCATGGCGCTGCTCTGGGCCAGGACCCCGCTCGGGACACGAACGGCAGCCCGGCGGCCCTCAGCCCCAACCCTGAGGCAAGGGCGAGTCTGGGCACCCCGGGCACCCCGGAGCTCAGGCACACCTTTAGCTCCTTCTCCCAGACCTCCGTCTTCTCCTCACACACCGAGGCCTCTGAGCCCGGCCCTCCGCGGGGCAGCCCAGGGGCCAAGACCAGCCTGGAGGGAGCCCTGGACTCATTCAGCCCGAAAGCCCCGCAGGGCTCGAGCCAGCCAAGGCAGTATAACAACCCCATTGGCCTGTACTCAGCAGAGACCCTGAGGGAGATGGCTCAGATGTATCAGATGAGCCTCCGAGGGAAGGCCTCAGGTGCTGGACTCCCAGGAGGGTAGGTAACAGGTGCGCCGCTCTCTGCTGGTGGTCTGGGGCCACCGGGGTCCTCAGTGCTCACGGAGGCTCGGCCAGGCAGTCAGAGCAAGGAGCTAGCCTCAGTCGGCCCACGCAGTGGCACAAGCCTAGAGCCGTACAAGTAATAACCTGGCCGGTATTTTTGTCAGGAGCCAGACGTGTATTTATTTTCCATAAGCTGGGGTGACGTGTTGGATCCTGTAGAGGGGGAAACTGAGGCTCAGAGGTTTAGTCGAGGTCCAGCCGTCCTGCTGCTAAGTGGCTAAGTGAGGTCTGAATGCAAGAGATACTCCCAAAACATCCATACCAGCACCCCCTTGCCACACAATGCCCCCCCCCACAAGATGAAGCCTGTTGCCTCAAGGAACCCTGGGACAAAGGTCCCTCCCCTGGAGGAGCCCTGAGGCAGGAGCAGGGAAGAAATAGAAAGGTAGGAGGGTAAGTTCTCTGGGGGCTGGGAGTGATCTGGGAAGGCTGCCTGTAGGTGGGAGCGACTGAGCTGGGTGCAGAAAGATTCAGGAATGGGGTGAGTGTCATGGGCTTGTAGAACTGAGCCAAGATAGAATGAGGCAAGGAAGAACAGAGGACAAAGAGGGTGTGTAGGAGAACGGTAGCCTGCCCCCCACAACCCGCTGAGCACCAGCTGGTGGGACTCTGTGAGCACAGAGCTAAAAGAACCTGCAACCAGAGTACGCATCGTGGAGGGGTTGAGGGGAGGGAGACTCCAAGCCAAGCACGTGCTAGCTTCTAAGCCCTTCCTGCTTGTATCTTATTCTAACTTCTCGGCTACAATCGGTATAATTATCTTCATGTGCTCTAGAGGTGGAGCAGGCTGAGTCAAGGCCATTATGGCGCAGTAGTTAGGGGTTCAGGGCTCATCCTCTGTACCTGGGTGTGAGACTGTCCATATCTCAGGATTGCCGGCAGGATGGAAAGAGGACACACATTGCACAGCCCTGAACTCCGAGCCAGCACACTTGCCTTGTGCTACCTGAAGTCACACGGTAGAGGCACCCAGGAGTTAGAATCAGAATCTGGGTCAGTCTGGCCCCGCCCATGCCCTTCCTTTGCCCTTGCCACAGAAGGTACCTGTGCCCCACTGGTTCACTGCTCCTTTGCCGATCCCCAGCTTCCCCATATCCCTCAGCCTTTTCTGGGATCCTGTCTGAAGCTGGCCTTGAGCACTCCACAGCCTGAGCACCTGGACCCCAGCCTCCTCAGACCAAGGCGTCAGAACCATAAACCCTGGGCTTTTTCCAGCAAGGAGCTTCTGCCAAAAAACCCAAGGAATGACAGAGCAGAAATGGCCTCCTTCCACCTTGGATGGGCTGGTAGCTCTTTCTGGTGCTCTCTGGAACTGGCCCCTGGCAAGGAAATCAGTCTCTGAGAGACAGGGACCTCCATGAAGCCCACCTACAGTGACAGTAATATGTCCCCTTGTGAGCCCTCAGTCTAGACTTGGGACCAACTCACAGTCCATGTGCTTTATTTAACTTCAGCTCTTCAGCAACTTCAGAGGTGAGCATCATTTCCCCCATTTCCTAGCTGGGAAGTAGAAGCTCAGAGTGAGTGATTTGGTCGAGGTCACACACAGCTAATAAGCACAGAGGCACACAGGGCTGGTACCCGGGTCAGCCTGACTCCTCCCTATATGATGATAGGGACCTCACAACCTGGCCAGGAAAGTCAAGGGCCAGCCCCATCCCAGCTTCCCATGACTCCAGGGGTGCCTTCCCTCTGGTGCAGGGGCTTCTCAGAAGCCGACAAGTGTTCATTTACTACTCGACACTCAGAGCAGCAGGGTCCAACAGCTTCTCTAAGGGTAGACAGGCTAGTGGAAGGAGTACATCTCCGTTCATCCACAGAGTAAAGGCTATGCTGCGGTCCCCGGGCGATGCTGGAAGCAGGGAGCCTCTGACCTGGGCTAGCCCAGGCAGCTTCTGATGGGCTGAGGCTACCAGCTTTGCTAAGTGCCTGTGTGCAGGAAAGTGACAGGACTGGTAAATGCTAATCCCCACATCCCATCCATTGCACACATAAGTCATGACAAGGGCTTTACACTCCGGATTCTGTTTAGCGTGCACAGCCTGTCTGCGCAGTGGCCACCATCATCTTGATTTTGTGAATGAGGGACTGAGGCTGAGACTGGTGGGGAACTGCCCAGAGTCACAGCGCTAGGAAGATTCAGGGTAAGGATTTAAACTCTGTCCCACCTGGCTCCAAAAGGAAGTTCCTTGTCCTCCTCTCTAGGCAGCTTGCAATGTGAGTCTTCGACAGCTTGAATCCTCTTGGGAGGACTGGCAAGAACAAACAGGGTGCGAGATCCCCAGGCCAGAGCATGGCAGCAGTCCCTCTCCAACCGCCATGAGCTGGCAGGGCAGGGCAGTACCCCTCAGGGCATTCGGTGCAGGGGCCTCTGGGTGGATCTTGACTGACTCTCCCTGAGACCTGGTGCTGGCTCCTCTCTGAGCTGTCTGCTGTGGGCCACTCAGCCTCCAAGTCTTCAGGTGGGAGCTAGGCATAGAGCAGGAGTCAATGCCAAAGACGGTGCCGGGTGCTGGGACAGGGAAGGGCAGAGGCGGCATTCCCCCTCCCCACCCCACTGCCCTCTGTAGGGGACATTGGGCTGGTCAGGGCAAGAGCTGACCCTGCAGCTGTCAGCACTGGCCAGAAATGGAGAAGGGATGGAAGATCTTTCCTAATATAGCTCCACTTGGAGCTATTTGAGCCTAGAGGACAGAGGGAATTTTATCAGCTCCAAGACTGTGAGGCGTGTAGCTAGAGGGCCCCCTAGCTTTGGCCTGGCCAAGGGATGACCAGGGTCAGGCTAGTTGGGGTCCAGGATCTCCCAGCCAGAGCCCTGAGGGGTCCAGTCTGCGACAGGGGCAGGGGTGCCACCAGCGCTCTTTTCCCTCAGGTTTCTGACAAGGCCATTGGTGTTGCCCCGATCTGCCCTGCAAGGGATTTGCATTTAAGGAAACCTAATGCAGACAATGCCTTTCCAAAGAGATGATGCTCCAGGAGGCTCGCTCTAGACAAAAGCGAGGGCAGGGTCCCTCTTAGGTCTGAGTTGGGTTGCCTTGGCTAGGGGCTTTCCTGCAATACCCCTTGGACCTTCTTCTGAGCCTCTGCCTTCCTCCTTCCTGCTTCACTGACCATCCACAGGGCCTTTAGGGACAGTCACAGGGGACTGCACCCCTGTGCCCCAGAAGTAGCAGCCAGGGCTGCCTGTGCCCACTCTGGGAGGGAGAGTACATCTGGGAGACTGTGGGTAACCTGACTGCATCCCCCCCAGCACCACTGCCAATTACACAAGGATACGTCCAGAATGGCTGACTAGCTAGGAGGCACCTACAGCCTGGGCTTGGCCCATAGCAGCTGCAGCTGGTCCTGTCTCCCTCTCTATCTTCCTGCCTTGGGGTCTCCAGCCAGGCAGTATGTGGCACCCATGAAGATGGACTAGAAAACCCTTACTCCTGGCAAAGCTTCAGGGACTGTGGACCTACTGAGAGGGTAGCACCACTGTCAGTTTGACCCAAACTCAGAGGCCGTGACCCTGACTTGGAGCCCTGCCCCTCTCCTCGGCACCCCCCCACCCTGCGCCTGTCAGAGCTGGAGCAGCCTCCATGAGGGCCAGTCTGAGGATGGTCCCAGCACTCAGAGCCCCTGGCAGGACCACACTCTGACAGCCCTGTCTTCTTTGCTCTTTCTCTCCTCCCCAGGTGGTAGCCAACTCTCCAGCCAAGTTAGTATCAAAGGAAAGCATGTGTGTGCGCTCGTGTGCATACCCCAGCATGCGTCCGAGTGTCTGTGGGTCTGGACAGCGTGCGCCTGCGTCAGCACGTGTACATGCGTGTGCATGTGTGAGTGGGCGTGCATTCGTGTCCCGGAGCGAGCCTGCATGTGAGTGGATCTGCAAGTATGGAGGAAAGGCATGGGGGAGGGGTGCCAGGTCTCTGTCGGATGTCTGATGTGCCCTTTCCCTTCGCCCTTTCCTGTGGTGGCTGCTTCGGACCAGCAGGCTGGCTCTGGGGGGAGGGGAGGACGGTGGTGGAGTGTGTGCCGTGCTCCTGCTGGGTTCCACGTGAGCCTGAAGACATTTCTGTCCTGGGGGTGGCGGGACCACTCCAAAGGGCTGCGCTTGATCTTCTGGGCCCGGGGAGTGCGCTCATCTGTTGGAGGGGAGCGCCCCGATAGGCAGAGACTGCGGGCTGCACAGCCAGCTGGACTTGAGGGGTACTGAGCAGCCCGAGTCCTGCTCCAAGGAAGAAACCCGTGCCCTGGATCATCTGGAAGAGCAGAGCCCTGGGCCACGGAGGGCATGGCCAGCAGGATGAGCCCCATCGTGGAGGAACCTTGCTCAGAACTCCTATGGGTGCCCCCGCGGGGCTGCTTTTTGCCTTTCGGTCATTCTGGACTCTGCTTGGGCTGCCGCTGCTTCTCACGTGTGGCCCAGCTCCTGTCCCCGACTCCCAACCCTCTTTGTCTCTGCTTCCTTGCTGGTGAGGTGAGAGAGCTTCCAATGCCTGGCGCCCCCTGCTGACCCTGAGATGTAGCTCGCTCAGGCTGAGCAGAGGCTTCCCAGGGTCTGGTATTGCCAGGGTGGGCGAGAGAAACCGGCCATGAAGGGCTCTGGGGAGGGTGCTAGGGTTTCTCTACCAGACCCCACTGTCCATAGTTCAGGGGACTTGGGGGACCTATCTGGGATCAGGCCTTGGGAGGTCTCTCCATCACCAGCCCTTTCCTTGACCCCCTGTGTAACACCACCTGTTGCCTTTTCTCCTTCCGCCTCCCTTCCTCTTCCTCCTCTGCTCTCCCTACTGCCCTCCCCCAGCGCCGACTACCAGGAACGGTTCAACCCCAACGCCCTGAAGGACTCTGCCCTGTCCACCCACAAGCCCATTGAGGTGAAGGGGCTGGGCGGCAAGGCCACCATCATCCATGCGCAGTACAACACACCCATCAGCATGTATTCCCAGGACGCCATTATGGACGCCATTGCTGGGCAGGCCCAGGCCCAGGGCAGTGACTTCAGTGGGTAAGCGCCTCCCCTCCTCCGCTGTTACTCATCGGTCATCGCCTCCACCACTGGCTGGGCCTCCTCACCAGTGGAGGCCAACGGCACCAGGCGCTTGGTGCCATCAGAGACTTTGGGTATCAAGACCAGCTTTCATCCCTCACCTTGAGCCTCTAGGGCCATGGCTGTTGGAGGGGAACCTTTGCCATGCCTTCCAGAACACCATATTCTCTCTTCAGAATCAGTCTCAGGTTTAGGAGAAGGGTGGAGAATCAACGAATATGGTGCTTGCTCCAAGCACTTCTCACAGCTTCTGCATTTTCCCCCGGACTCCGCAAGGGGGTCAGTTTAGAAAGAAACATCTGGAATCCTGGGTCACATCTGGATAAACCAGTCTTCTCATAGACTAAGCCATTCTTTGGGGGAAGTTTTTGCTTTTTTTCAATGATGAGAGCAATTCAAACGGATGACCAGGTTTCTTGTTTGGGAAGGGGCCTCTGGACAAATCATCTGAGGTACTGGTTGTAGTCAGCCCACGGCAGAGCCTGGGAAGCACCCAGGACTCAGGGAAGCCCAATCTCAAGGCAATGAGATTTAAGGCATCCTTGGTTCTTAGAATTTGCCTGTTAGCAATGGTTGAGGAACTCGAGTGTTAAATAGGGAAAGAGTTGGCTGGGAATCATTTGTGGGGGAAAAAACCGCTAATAGTGCAAATGGTAATAGGGTCCTCACTCCCTCTTACTTTCTCTGTCTCTCATAGTCTCTCTGTATCTCTCTCTCCCTGTATGTGTCTCTCCATCTCTGTCTCTTTCTGTCTCTCTGTCTCTATCTTTCTGTCCTTCTTTCTCTCACACAAACATTCGTATTGTTTTCTACTTGAGAATATCATTGTTAACTTTCAGAATTGACTGGTAATCTCTTTGGGCAACATCTTATCCCCAAGTCAGGACCTTAAGCAACTCAAAGCCAGAAATCTTAAAACGATGGTTGTATTTTTTTTTTTTCCGAAGCTAGGAAAAACAGATGTTTGTAAGAGAGATTAAAGGGTTCAAAAGTCCCAGATAACTCTGATAGTGCTTGGCTTTTGCAGAACTCAGCCCTGGTGGCCATGATGGTACCTGTAGTTACAAGGGGGAGGCTCCAGGGGACAAAGGATGGAACAGTGTGCGGACACCTCTTCCTCTTCCACGCACAGTGCTTCCTTGGGCCACCAGGGGGCAGAGTTTGCTTGCCCTAGAGCCCTGAGTCTCAAACCCACCAGGTTCTGAGCTGTAGCTCTTTGCAGAACTGTGGAGAGTGTTATTTCTTTAATCCCACCATTCAAAGCAGAAAATAAGACCACATAAGTCTCAAAACACAACCATTTGCTCATGTGTACCCAGGAAAACAAGGTTGCCTGACTAAGCCAAAAAGCTAACAGGGATTTCCTGTTAACATTTGTTTGCCTGTGTGTCCTTGGTGTGCCCTTAAGAGCGGTAAGGTTGCCAGAGGGAAGTTCAGTGGAAAATAATGGAAGAACTGCTCTTCACTAACTTTATATATTCTTTGTCTTGGCAAAAAGACTACTATCATTTGGTTTCACCACTATTTCTTTCTTTCTTTTTTTTTTTTAACATGACGCAACATTGACCTAACCTAGGCTTCTCAGAGTGCCTCTCCCACCTTCCTCCTGTCCCCTCCCCTCCCCTCGCCCTCCCCTCACCCTCCCTGCCCTGTGTGCCTGGGAAGCAACCTGCTTTCCCCTTCCTTCTAACTTCGCCCTGCTGGGCTGATGCGTCCGTGGTACCAGGGGGTAGGAGCCGTCCTGTGCCGTAAGGTGCTCCGTTTCTGCTGTTAATGTCCATGATTCCTTCCTCACTGACAGTTTTCTTTTTGTCTCTTTCTCTTCCTCCTTTATCCACCCCACTCCCCTAACTCATTTCTGACCCTAACCCCGCTCCCTTGTGTGTGCGCGGCCCCTCTGCCATCCGCTGATGGACACGCACTCACTGCTGGGCTTTCTTCTGCTTGGCAGGGCGTCGCCGCTGGCGTAAGTAGACTCCACACTGTCTGTTCCGCGTCGTGGTCGTCTGTCTGGTCGAGGGATGGTGTGTGGGTTTGGTGGGATATGTCTGAGGACAGCGGTTCTGTCCATGTTCCTCCTCACACCCACCTCACAGCCAAACGACATGCTCAGGAGACTATACAGGCAAGTGCTTTTGGGCTTTGCCTCCAATAACGTCACTATGAACATGGAAATCAGAGTAGTGACATCACACTGCCTCTCTTGCACCCAAGGCTGGGAGTGGATCTCTGGGCTATGCTTTGCGGCAGCTCCTGTCTGCTCTGGGACAGCAGAGACCTGAATGTCAGAATCCACGTGGGGCCATTATTCAGGGAAGGAGTGATGAGGGGGCCTCTTGGAGGCCATTCCCTAGGATCCTCATGGATCTGAAGGAGCCAGCACCTGCCAGTATCATCCATGGGAGGCCAAAGATGAGTCAGATTTGAGGGCAGTGGACAGTGGGTAAGTGTCTAGAGGTGACCTTGATGTTGTGGTAACTGTGACATGTATTTGGTGGCAAGAAGACCATTACTGGGAGTGGCTCCAGAGTCGCCTCAGACCCAGGGTCCCAGGACTATAGGGCCTGTTCCATCCTTTCTCTGTACATATTCTCCTGGAGTCCTGGAGTCTCAAAAGGAACAGGAATTCCCTCATCTGACTCCCAGGGGCTGTCGTGGCAACAACGCAAATCCCTGGTCTTTGCACAGCACCGTGGAAAGTGGAGCTAGCAATGTGAATCCCAAGGGACTCACCCCTGGGAACTTTCTGAGCCCCTGGAGCTGTGGAAGGAACAGGGGAGTGTCTCAAGGGCACATTCCAGGAAAATGGTAGCAACAGCTTTCTGGACCGAACAGCTGTGTGTAGGCAGATTCAAGGGCAGGGCCTGGCCTTGGGTCTATACCTTCCCTCTTCCGTGGCACAATCCACACTTCCTCCTTCCCTTCTAGCAGACCGGGGAGTCCTGCTTCTTCTTTCCTACTGTACCTCTCACTCGAAGGCAGCAGACCTGCCTCTGCTCCTCCCTATGCCAGAAATGGCCTCTTGCATGAGACCCCACTGTCTCCTCTGCTTTCTGGGCATCCCCAGCCTCCCTGCTGCTGGACCCCAGAGGGATCTGCTGGTCTTCCCCATCTGATCTGAGGTGGACAGTAGCTCAAGCTCCTGGGGGGCCAGGCAGACACTTCAGGGAAGTAGGGGCAGCTCCATGCAGTCTTGGTCACCTTTTGTCACCTTTCTCCACCTCTGCTCTTAGAACACACTCTGAGCCTGACACTGAGGACCAATCTTGAGGGACTCCCAGTCTTGGGAAAGTAGGCCAGTGCTTCCTTCCAGCTCCTTGCAGAGAGGCTAGAAGATGTGGGCTCTGGGGAGGTCCCTCTCCCAGCCAGCTGGCCCTTTGGAGGGCAGGTAGAGGTGGCCATAGCAGCAGGCAAGTGGTGAGTGAGTCCCTGGGCTGGGCCATGTCTCCAGGTGTGTAGCATCTGGGGTGAGCAAGGCCCCAGTGGGCAGAAGTTGCCTCTCTCAGCCATTTTTGCTGAAGATAATTTGATGGAAAGGACTGTGGGGTAGGACGCAGGAAGCCTGGGCTCTGACCCAACAGGGCCCCTACATGCTGTCAGCTGGAGCTAGCCTCTCTGGACCTCAGTTTCAGCATCTCTAAGAAGAGAGAGCTGGGCCGCTAGTCCATAGGCTGGGGAGTCAGGCCGTCGCTGCTGTGAACTTGACTCAAGTCCACCCTAATTCCTTGGAGTGTGGGTTGGACAGTCAGGATTCTCCAGCTCTCACTGGCCAGGATAAGTGGGCACCTGTAAGATGCCCTGCAGTCTGATCCAGGTTGGGAGATCCTGGACCCAAGAGATTCTGGGGTTCCTTCTGGCTCTGATCTGGGATTCATTCATTTAAGTAAGTTTTGAGCACCTGCCATGTGCCAAAAGGAGTCTAAGGGAAGGTCACCAGTTCCTCCTCCGAAGGCCGTGTTGCTCTGGAGCAGAAGACTAATGACCTTCCCTGCAGCTCTTCCGCCAGCTCCCCCAGGCCAGAACCCCCCTCCCCATCTGCAGGCAACACCAGCCCATCAGACTTGTTGCCTTGTTTCTCACGCCACCTCCCCACCATGCCTGCCCGTGTTTGCTGAACAGGAGGCCCCCACTCCTCTTCTGGGTCAGGCCTGGCACTGGTGGCTCCCTGTTTGAATCCAACAGTGTGCAGGGGACAAAGGACTGACCCTGAAGAAGCCTCCGAGTCCCCGCAAAAGGCCCGTTGTCACCCAGCCTCAAACTCAGGAATTGTTCAGAGAGGTTGAAATTATTTCAAGAGACCTATTCTGCCTCTTCTTCCCTTAAAAGAGATACAGCCCTCCCCACTGGGGTAGGCGGCAGTAGCTATGGGAGTGGGTTTTCAGGTCTGTGTGTGGAGTCAGCCCAGGTTGGGTGTGGGCGTGGCTGAAGGGATCCGTGAGGAATTGCTGTGGCCTCTCTGAGCACTGAGGACCCAGGCCAAGCCCTTGTCACAGGCTTTCGGATGGCAGTGGGTGGAGGGCACAGCGGGTTGAGAAAAGCGGGGGCCACCGACTGGTGTGTAGGGTGTAAGGGTGCAAGTGGATGAGCCGCGGCGGGGAGTGCAGGAGGACAGGAGCAGGCCTCCAGCCTTGCCCTCACTCACGCTTCTCTCTGACCTGCAGGAGCCTTCCTATTAAAGACCTTGCTGTGGACAGTGCCTCCCCCGTGTACCAGGCCGTGATTAAGAACCAGAACAAGCCGGAAGACGAGGCTGACGAGTGGGCCCGACGCTCCTCCAACCTGCAGTCTCGCTCTTTCCGTATCTTGGCCCAGATGACGGGGACAGAATACAGTAAGTGGGGCTGGGGTGGGGGAGGGGCGCGGGCAGGGGAGATGCAGAGGGGCCCACAACAGCCAGGCTGTCAAACCACTGCCCTTGAAGATGAGCTGGTCTTGTCAGATAACTAGTGGCCTGCTGACCGCTCTGGGCCCCTTGGGGCAGGCTGCTGAATGACATGGGCCCTCTGCCCAGGTCTCTAACTGCAGTGGGGGCAGCCACATGCCATGTGATGACCCAGAGCTGGGATACGAGGACCTCAAAAGCCACACCTTGGACTACTCCCTCCCAATGGCAACATTTCCTCTGGTCTCCCCCTGCCCTCTGCCCAGCACACAGTCTTCCCCTGCCACGGTTTACAGGCTCGGGGCAATCACTGTTCAGTCTTCGGTGGGGACTCCTACGTTTCCTGCGATTCCTCCTAATCGACAATTTTCTTCCCACAGTGCAAGACCCTGATGAAGAAGCTTTACGACGGTCAAGGTAAGTGCCCGGACTCAGGTTCTGTGGCCTTGTCCCTCCTAACTCAGCCCCTCCCCAGGCAGCTCCCAGGTCACATGACTCATGGAAGGACACTCTCAAGTTTATGTATTTGGAAGCTCCTGGCCCCTGCAGGGCTCCAGCAGACCCTGGCTTGGGGCCTTCATCCCAGGTCACTGAGCTGGGTGCCTGGAGCAGAGTTTCAATCCCCTGGGCCCAGGCTGCAGGAATAAGGATTCTGGGCTCTCCTGGCTCTGTCCCTGGGCAGGGGGCAGGGCTGCTTTGGCCTTTGCTGGGCTGTTGAGAATGAGGGCATCTCTCCCTGTGAGGGCACCGGGCCAGCAGCCTTGCCTGCGTGCTCAGCTCAGGGCCTGTCCCCAGTGAGTCTGGAGGCTGGGCACAGGGAAGCAGGCATGTGGAGGGCTGTGCTGGGCACGGGTACCTCACCTTAGGATTCACCTGTCCATACCTACACTGAGGTATTAGTTCCATTGATTGCTCAAAGCACGGTGGCTGCTGCTAGGCTGAGTGTCTTGGGGTATGTTCCCCTGAAGGTGGCAGGCCTGAGGCCATAGCCACTAACCTACCACCTGTATCCAGGTGCTCACGGGCCCGGGCATGAGGAGGGCACACTGCCCTGAAACCCACTGGAACCTGCTAGGGTCTTCTGTGGTGAGGCCTGGGGCCCTGTATGATTGTGTTTGTACTTGTGGCAGCAAATGAGCGTGCTCTTCCTGGGAGAGTCTGCCTTGGGGATGCGTTCTGTGGCAGCCTCCCCGTAAGGCATTGGGCTCAGAGGGGCTCTGGTACGTGGGTCCAGGCTTTCTGTACTTGGCTAACCGGCATGTAGTGATCTCAGGATTGCGTGGACAGTGGGGCTCTGGGGTCAGCTCAGAGTTGACGGGGGCTTTTATTTTCTGACCTCTATTTATGCCAGTCCAAACTGTTCTCACTTTTTGGCTGGGGCATCCAAGGGAAAGCATGGTCCTCCCAGGCCTGCTTAAAATGGCCTGTAGTTCCAGTCACAGTTGTTAACCCTTTAGTGCCCGCACGGTGTCTACATAAAGCCCCAATGGGAAAACACGAGATTTCGCTCAATAGATAGTACCTAGCTACTTGAAGTGTGACCGAGCTGTCAGCCATCCCCACTCCTAGGCTCATGGCACTCTGTTGTTTTTTTCCACCTCCTCTTTGAAGCTATCCATATGAATGCTTTGATGAGGAGTGTAGTTCCCCAACAGAGGGGCTTACTGCCCACCAACAGCACACACACACACACACACACACACACACACCCAGCAAATAGCCTTCTATCAGGAAGCCTGCAGCGTGTTTTCTCTCCTTTGTGTGAGACAGAGCCCTGCCCCTGGAGTGAGTACTTCTGAGGACATTTTGTTCTCCTGGCCGGGCACTCTGAGCTCACACCTCACTAACCAGGCACGGTCTAGAAGGCAGAACCTCCGTCTCTCATATTTCCCTGGGAATATGCAGGCTCTGCAAAGTTCTTGAGTGAGAACACCAAAGCTCGAAAGAAGGGTTGTGTCCAGGCCTCACTGGTCATTCCCTCCTTTCAGAAGCATCTTCCAGGGCCTGTTCTGCTTAGGCCTGGAGATATGTGGGCAGATCAGTCCTTCCCCCTGGGGCCTAATCCCACAGGAGCCTGGCTCAGCCCCCAGAAGAAGGCTGCTGCACGTCTTAGAGCCTCTTGCCAGCTATTGCAGGGTTTTCTGTAGGGAAATCTTGGAAAGAGAGCCCAAATAGAGGCTCCATCCTGCTTCCCCCTCAGTTCTGGACACACACACACACACCACCACCCCACCCCCCACCCCCGGAGAAAAAATAGCTTCCCCCACAGAGACCCACTGGGGTCTCTGGCCGGGCTGTGAAGCTTCAGGGACAAGACTTCTACCCAGGACTGGAGGGGCAGAAGCCTCCTGCTCCACTCCCATTTCCTGACTTTAATCTCCAGGAAGTGGTCCTCAGAGCCTTCCACAAAATGTGCATTCTCCCCGTGGTCGGTGGAGGTGGGTGTGCGATCTCGTCTCACTGAATCATAAGCAGCCAGAGGCCCCGGGAGTAAGGCTTGTGCTGGGTGCAGTGCTCCCGTTCTGTTTGTGATTAAGGTTTGAGGAGGGACTGTGGTCCCTGATCATACCCTGGGGTCACCTGAGTGGCTATCTGAGCAGCAGGAAGCACGCTTGTCCCCACCCTGGGTCTGGGTTGGTCAGGGATCTTGCTCCCCAGGGGGGCTGTGCCCCATTCCCATGTCAGAAGCTGCACTCCCACACCCTGCTGACCTGTCCTGTCCACCGAAGGGGCCCACGTCCTTCTCTTCCTCCCAGTTCAGCAGCACTGACAGGAAGGGATCTCAGAAGGCTGTCTCCCCAGGGAGGTATCCCAGCACACCACTTCCAAATAGCAGACTCCAGCCGAGACTGAGTTTGCTGACACTGGGGCCTGGGCAACAGCCTGTATAGGCTTGTACACATGCAGAGGGGCTTTCTTCTTCCTACTGCAGTGGGTGGGGCAGGGGTAGTGGGGGGGTGGAGACAGGCAGGAATGCTGTGAGCAGAGGCTCTGTACCAGAGCAGAGGCTCTGGCCTCAACAGCAGGAGGCAGTCTGCCTGTCCCAGGACCCTGCATCCTCTCCCCTCACAGAGTGTCTCTGCTTCACTTCCCAGGCCTGCCCTACTCCCCACGCCAACCCTGCAATAGTCCTATAGTAGTGCATAGCTCTGCTCTCTCTCCTCAGGGTCCTGGCTCTTGACACTGAAGGTGTCCCCCACATCTGGTAGCAGCAGGTGGCTTCCCTCAGAGGCTCCCATGCCCACCTGCTGGCCAGCCCAAGGCAGAGTCTAATCTCCAGGGACCCTCTCCTTCCAGGCGAGGCAGGGTGGGCCCCTAAATAGCCCAGACATCTTTTGTGGACTTGGCCCCCTCCTTGGAAGGACCCCAGCACCTTAGCAAACTCTCCAGGCAGACTGAAATAGCAGCTCTTGCCAGCTCCTACAGGGGTGCAGGGAGTACTGGGGCTCCTGGCCTCCGTCTGAAGTAGCAGAGCACAAACCAGGCCTCCCTCCAAGAGCTGAGCCTCTAATCTCAGAGAGGTCACCACAGCTTCTGTCGGACTTGGGGCAAGCACTCCGGGGGTCTGATGCCTCAGAAGGTCAGCCCCACGTGGGGCTGCGCTGATGAGGGTGGACGTGAAGGCGAGCCTAGTTTGTCCGAGGCAGGGTCCGAATCTTTGAGGCATCAGGTTCCCACTGCTTGGGCGTGACCATCCCAGAGGACCCCAGTGTGTAACCCAGACATCCCCTGCCCCCCCTGCTTGTAGCTCAACCGTCTTATAAGTGCGATTTCTGCCTTTACGCAATGCTAACCTGTGTGAAGAACTCAGCCCCTCTCTTAGACCCCAAGGGTTAAGGAAGAAAGTTGATTTGAGTGACAAGTTCACAGAGGAGTCGGAGGGGAGGGGGGCCCTTGCACCCTCCTCCACAAACAGCATAAAAACTCTTCTAAGTCCCTACTCCACGGTGCCCCCCACCCAAGGTTCTTTTTCCTCTCCCTCCCATACTTTCAGCCGAGCTCAGGCACCTACCAGTTCCTCCCTCCTCCCCACTGTGGCCTCCCTAGGCAAGCACCCAGGGTCCTTTTCGCTCCCTCCCTGTGCACAGTCAGCTCTGTCCCAGCTCCTGTGGCTAACTCCCCTGGGGCCAGCCCAGCTCAGAGCCCTCCCCCATAGGGAAACTTCACACAGATGGCAAAGGTCACCTGCACTTTGTGGATTTTTTATTCTTGGTGGTCTGCCCGCCTAGCAAGTCTGAAAACCACACTGGAGAAACCAGCACCCTCCCTGGGTATCCCTGAGAAACCCCCATGGGTGTCCTAGGACTTCTCCTTCCTCTCCTTCCAGCTCTCCCCTCTCTCTGCTCCCTCTCTTCTTTCCTCCCCTGGATCCTCTCTTGGGCAGGCTGTAAATTTACCAACAACTGCAAGCAGAGCTTGCTAGAGTCTCCGACTCTCGACTCTCGGGGACTATCTCCGAGCCTGTCACTGAGCACTGATGACAATGCCTGTGAACCTGGCTGGACAGACCGGCCATGTCTCTGTCCTGGGTGGCCTCTATGGGATGGTCGATTGTTGCCACACATCCTGCTGCCATCAGGGCCCCTGCTTCTGCTGTCTTCCTTCTTTCTCCCCAACCTCGGAGAGGTCCTAGTTAGCTCACAGCTCTGCTGCTGACTTTCCGCGTGGTTTTAGGCCATTCATGTGATGTCTCTGGGCCTTCGCTTCCTGTTGGTATCAGGAAAGTTTGGTCTGGAACAGTGGTTTTCCAGTACGTTGGCAGTGGAACAGAATCTTCCGCAGAGACACAGCATGCAGCATGCATACACTCCACGTGTAGAGGGGGAGATTGTAATGCAGACGGGGGTGGTATAAAATGTGTATGTGGGGATGCGGGATGGCTAGAGAAATGTAAAACCAGCACTGCCCCATCTCTGATTTTCAGAGACCTAACGCTGATCTTCCTGACCTTTGTACGCTGGCAATTCATTTATTAAACTACTTATTTTGAGATCATTGCAGCTTGGCATGCAGTTGTAAGAAATAATATGGAGAGGTCCTCTATACCCTTTATCCCCCATGATAACACCTTGCAAAACTACAGAACAAAATCACAACAAGCCTGTGGGCACTGGGATAGCCAAACACAGAGTATTTCCATCACCTCAAGGCTTCTCCCCCTGTTGCCCATGTATCACTACACCCACCTCCCTACCGCGCACACCGTCTCCCTGACCTGTGGCAACCACCGATCTGTTAACTATTCTCCACTTCTTTAGTTTTATCATTTCAAGTCTGTTGTGTATATGGAATCATACAGTCCGTGACCTTGTGGGATTGGCTTTTCTCTGTCAACCTGATTTCCCCGGGGATTTAGCCAAGTTAGAGAGTGTACCAATGGTTCGTTCATCTCTTTTTATTACTGAATAGTATTCCATGGTCTGGATGTAGCAAATAATTTTTAAAAGGAGTTTTAAACACAATCCAGGTTAAACACACCATGTTTGTGGCCAGATGTGGGCCTCTGGGCCACCAATGTGCACCTCTGGTCTGGAGGCCGTTAGTGGTCCCTCCAGCCTGGAAGGTCTAGGGTTCTGGCATCTGTGGCACTTGCATTTCCCCAGGCACACACTCTCCTCTGTGTTTGCATTTCTGGCTGCGCCTTGCCGGGTTTTGTGTTGCGCCTTGGCGGAGCAGGCTGTGGGGGGAGCTGCGGAGGCCCTGTGGGTGGGAAGTTGTGGGAAGTCCTGGTTCTCTGTAGGTGTGCCCTTGGTCTCGTGAGAACGTGCTGCACGTGTGTACCTGGCTGTGTTCAGGCCTGGGCGGGTGCGGGCAGTTGGCGGTACGTGAAGGCTTCTGTCTGGGAACAGAGAAGGCTTGGCAGAGGCCAAGGAAGCATAGGAAGGTGACAGGTCTGCTCACCAAATCTCATCATGGGAACAGGCGTTCCTCTTTCTTGATGCCCAGCCTGGAGACAGAGACCATGCTAGGCCCACCTGCCAATGTGGTTCAGTCCCGAGAGCCAAAGCAGCCCTGCCCAGCCCTCACCACGTAGGCCAGGGAGAACCCAGAGGCCCACCCCCTTGCCCAGCCAGCCCTTAGGCCCACTAGCCAGGTCCTTTCTCTGTGGCTTCCTTCTTATTCCACTAAGGGACTCTAGTCCCTCAATCCTGGTCCTTGGGACTCTAGTCTTGTCCCAAACTTGGAAAGTACTCCGTGGGTGGCCAAGCCTCTCCAAACCAAACTCCCCCCTCCCATGCCCCCTGCCCGAGCTGTCAGACAGGGGAATGGGACACATCCCCTAACCCCTTTCTTTCTTTCTCTCTTCTCTCTGTCTCTGTCTCTGTCTCTCTCTCTCTCTTTCTGTGCCACAGGGAAAGGTTTGAAACGGAACGTAACAGCCCTCGTTTTGCCAAATTGCGCAACTGGCATCATGGCCTTTCGGCCCAAATCCTTAATGTTAAAAGCTAAAAGGCTATCTGGAATGCCCCCACCCCTCTCAGGCTGGACACCCCCTAACCCCCCACACAGTTCTGGCATGTGAGCCCCACGGTGATGCTTGAGAATGTACAACTGTGCTGGGGGGCACCTTTGATAGAAACCTTCAGCAGTTCTGTTCTCTGCCCACCCCAGAGCTGACAGCCGAGGCCCAGCGCCACACAGCTCCACGCCCACTCCTGCCCCCCCAGTGCCACCCTCACCACCCCCCACCCCCATGGGCCCACGCCTCTGCTCCCCTGCCTGGGGCCTCAGCCATAGATCAGAGAGGACATGGCAGGGTTGGCTGGCATAGTACCACAGACCCAAGGGAAACAGAATGTGCCCCTGGGCCATTTCCCACCCCCCCTTAGCTCCTAAGAGAGGCAGTCTGCCCTAGTTGCCGTCCTGGAATAAGCTGCCTCTAGGTCAGGGTCCCAGGAAGAGGCCAACCCGCCCTGACCCCCGCCCCCCGGCCCCACTCTCTCTTTCCCTGCCCTTCGGAGCCCAGGCAGCCCAGAACTAGGCTCTCTGTGGAGGAAGTGGAAGCCCCAGGGTAGACAAGGTAGAGGCCCCTCCCGGCTGTGGTGAGATTGGGGTGTGCGCTCTCCTCTCTGTGCTGTGTGCGATGGCTCCCTAGTACTCTCTTCTGTACATATATGCATGCTTGTTCTGAAATAAAGAGGATTTAAAATGAACCAAACCAGCCCCAGTCATGCTGTGCCTGTGTGCGTACCACTCAAGGGGGCGTTCTGAGATGGGGAGAGGACAGGCACCCCCTGAAAAGGGGCTCAGCGGTGCCTGCTGGGGCTGGAACCCAGTGCAGCTCTGCCTGACTGCCTCTGACTTCCTGACTCGGGGGGCCCCCCTGGGCTGGTGGAGCTCAGGGGACAGTGAATGGTGGCTGGGAGTCTGTGCTGCGGGCCCACAGGGCAGCTATAGCCTCCCGGAGGGCAGTGGGGATGGGGGGGGTAAGGTTCTGGAATGTCTCCTACTCCCCTCCCATACCCAGCCACACCAGCAGGCCTACGGATCAGAAATCATCCTCATCCCCGGGTTGCTGCAAGCCCCTGGCCCAGGAAGATGCTGTCATGCTCAGACCTGGTTCAGGAAGCGAGGAAAGGGCTTGCCCAGACTGAAGAGCCACTCACACGGGAACTGCTGGGGGACCTCAGTGGGCTGACGCCATGACTGAGAGGAGAGGAGGGGGATCCTTGGGCTTGCTGAAGCTTTGCTTAGGCGGCAGGCAGGTGTGGAAGACCCCCAGCTTGACCTTGCATCTAGCCCCAGCCACCTGCAGCCTTGTCCTTGTCCTGAGCATTTAGGAAGGTCCAGGCTGGCCGGCTCATGTCTTCCCTACACACCTGCCTACCCATCAGCCTGTCCCTTGATTGAGGGAACCATAGGGAACCAAAAACAAAGGCAGATGTGAAGGTCCATCTCCCAGGGCTCCCCAACTGTCCCTCCCTATGGCTGGACTGGCCAGAGAAGTCTCTCCCATTCCCACTGCCTGGGCAAAGGCTTTCTTTCTGCCTCTAGGGACTTGGCAATCCCACCTGGAAGGGATGGCCAAGGGGGAGAGGTCTATGCTGCCCACCGCGCTGAGATGCTCCCTGAAGCACCCTACCAGCCTACTCCACCTTGGACTCCCAAACCTTTCCTGCCTCTAGCAGTCTGAGTCCAGGGCCAGGACCAGGCAAGGCAGGTGGCTGGGGGATCAACAGGGAAGGGGGGATGTGGACTCCTGCTTGCATCAAGGCGCCCTAGTGCGCCCCATATTTAGCTGACTTTTATTGAGGACATCCAAGGTCCAAGGGTAGGTTGTGGGGCCATACGCTGCCAGACAGAGAGAAGTCCCAGGCAGTGGGTGTCTGAGGCTGACAGAGGACCACTAGTCAGAGCTGGTGACCTTGCAGTCCCTGTATTCAGCCTCTGCCTGCTGGATCCCTCTTGAAGCCCTAGAAGGCCCTCATTTGCTTTCCAGCCTGCCCAGTGTCCTCCCAATAACCCCTGACCCCTGGACTGGGAGCGCACTGGGAATGCACTCCCAAGCGCACTGGGAGCCCCAGGCCAGGGGACTGTATAAAGCCCTCTGGGGGATGCTGAGAAGAGATTTTCTCATCCAGCATTCTTTGTCTGTGGGCTTTAGTAAAGGCACCAAGTTGGCCAGGTGTGGGTGCCAAAGGAATCAGAAAGGACCACTGTGGATGGTGGCTGACCACGATGCAAGGTTGGTCATGTGAGAGCCAGAGACAGGGAGCACCCTCCAAGCAGAGGTCTGAGAATGCTTTCTGGAAGAAGGTGTCTTCGTGTTTGATCTTCATGACTAGGTAGGACTGGAGCAAGTGCAGTTAGGGAAGGCTGAACAGGTGTTCTTCGCAGAGGGCACAGAGGTGCTTAGGAGAAGAAGGGTGTCCTAGAATCCCGAGTTAATCAGTTTGGCTGGAATGGATATTATGGGTAGTGGTCCAGAGCTGGGATGCCAGGGTGCTCTGTGTTCTGAAGGCCATGTAGGACTAGCAAAGTTTGCAGGGCTTCATTCACACTATAGCCTATGGAGATTGCCAGACACTGTTCTTGAGGGGTGTCATTAGTTTGACTATAATGACCCCAGGGCCCTTGGAGTTGTGTGTTGCAGCAGCGCAGCTGCAAAGGGATGTGGGCAGGGCTGCCCTGAGCCATAGCTATCAGGCTGCAAGATGGAATGCCAACTCGGTCGGTGGCAGTGTGAACAATTTCAAGACCAACCCCCTGACTGGTATTCTGCTATCATGCAATCAACCAAGATGTTCATTTCCCATTCTCTTAACTAAGACAAACAGCATCCTCACCTAAATACTGTCAATCCCCGCCCCCGACCGCACGATCAATCATAACACCTTCATCGTCACCCACAGTTCCAACCTGAGCCCAATGACCACAAAACCCAAGACCTAGCACCATCACCAATACCATCTGCACCCTTCCCATACATGTTGCCATCATCAATAAGAACATCAACCAAGCCCCACCATTCCCCCCATCAAGGGCCATCACCACTGAGCAGGGGCACAGGGCTGGCACGCTCCCCTTGCTGCCAACCAGGCTGAGGGAAGAGATGGGCTGAAAGGGGGACTAGCCAGGCTGTAAGTTTCCTCTGGCCATGCCCTCCCCCACACAGCTGTGATCATTTGAGTGTAAGTGGCTTGGTGGTCTAGTCTGGTTTTTGCTTTGATATTTAAAGTGGATTATGACCAAGTCAAGAGGCGACTATTGAATTCTAGACCAGGCTGGGGTGATCTCATGGGTACTGTCTTCAGGACTGTAGCCAGGGCCTAATAAGTCCCCTACAGTGCTTGCTCTCTTGTACCTACTCCTTGGTACTTCAGACCAGAGTTGACCCAAACAAGAACCCCAAAATCCTACAGGATACCCTCAGTGCCACCCCTACTTCTTCTAGGCCCTGGCTGCTTGGTGTCTGCCAACAGTGCAGGATGTGAGGTCATGAATTTTCCTAAACAGGATGTGAGGTCATGAATTTTCCTAGGGCCCCCATTCAGCTCCACCTTTGCCCCCCAGAATTCAGGTGTGTTTGGAGCTATGCCTGGGGAGAGCCACCAGGTAAGCTGGTCTGACAGAGAACTGGAGCAAAAGGGATAGGCAGAGCCAACTTCCTGTTTGTCCTACAGAATACGGTCTCTAACCCAGACATCTTCATCACTCTAGTCCTGAGTGGTGTCCTCAGTTCTCAGAAGCCCACCAGAAGCATGCAACAGGGGGACCAGGTGTCCTTTGTCAGCCTGAGTCATCCCAGCCTGCACCTGCTCACACCTTGAGGAGGGTCTGAGTGGCCAGCGCCGTGCTATGACTCAGTCCTTTTCTGAGGCAGATGCTTCATAGGCATGGCTTCTAGAAACCAGGTTCTTTTGTGGAGGGTGGGTGAGTGGCCTCAAGGCATTAATACAGCAGGCCTGAGAGCGGGGCTGCCTGAGGCTTTCTGTCAGAACCACTAAGCTGGGAAAGGGCTGGACAGGACATGGCCACTGCCTTTGTCCACCCTGAATGTTTTCCACATGGTCATGGAGAAGAATGGTGTCCCCTCCCACAGGAAAGTCAGGCTACAACCTTGCCAAGTCCCTGGTTCTCTTGTTCCCCAACCCTCTCTTGCTATTTCATGCCTTTCGCTCCCGCGCACCTCGCTGGATGGAGATCACTTCAGCAATGCTTTGGTGAACAGCGCATGGCCCAGTTGCATTGCTACCTGGGAGAGCCCTCCCGCACGGCGCTACTCAAAGTGTGGTCTGCGGACCAGCAGCAGCGGCATTCCTCCCGAGAGCCTGTTAGAAAAGTAGACTCTCAGCCCCCCAGACCCACTGAACTAGAAGCTGCACTCTACCAAGATTCCCAGGCGATTCGTCTTCCTATGAAAGACTGAGAAGCTCTGTAGTGATTAGGGTTCATACCCTTCACTGCCCCCCTTGGGACTGCACAGCGTTCAGCAGAGATTCAATCTCTCTGGACCTCAGGGGCTTCATCTGTAAAACGAGGATCATGATACCAATCATTCAAGGAGGTTGAAAGGATCAAATGGACTGAGATTTGTACAGTAGTTCAGCCCAAGACCCAGCATATGGTAAATACTCACAGAGGGAAGATTAGTCTTCTGTTTTCAAATAAGAAGAGTGTGTTTTGTCATGGAAAGATTCTACTTGGCTAATCACGAGAAGTTTCTCTATTCCTCCTTGAGGTCCTGGGTAAGACTTCCTTCAAATCCAAGGGCATGTCACTCAGATCCTGCTGTCTCTGCCAGGAGGCACTAGGAGGCTGGGTGACTGAATTCTCCCGGCCTCCACTCCCTCAGCTATTGAACGGAGCCGATCATCAGAGGACTGGAGTGAGAAATTAAAGACATGAGCCTGGCAGGTGGTACGAGTTCAGCGAATGAATTGCAGAACATGGGGGAGGTCATTTCCATGGGCAGGAGCTGCATATCTTGCTGCTGTTGTTTTGCGTGCAAATCTTCGTCCAAAGACCCCAAGGAGCAAAGAATGTGCATGTCTTTGCTTTCCTATAATTTAATTTTTATTCTCTGCCCTGCTTCACAGAGATGGCAGAAATCAAATCCCATCACCCCGGGCTCTGATGCTTTTCTTTTGTCTGGATGGGCTGGGGGAAAAGGTGCTTACAGAGTGGGGTGGGGCATGTGGGTCCTTGGTCCTTGGTGGTGGTCTGCCTGGGCTGACATCTGCTGGGATATTCCCAGCCCACGTGGTCTCGTGCTGGTGACACCGCAGAGCAGCCCCTCTCTAGTTCCCAGTGCCTCTCAGCTGCGCGGGCACTCAGGACCATGTCCATGACTCTCAGGGGGTGTGGGGGAAACCCTCTACGGGTGCTAGGTCACCCGCTGGCCTGGGGATCTTTGGGCTGTCTTGGGTCTGCCTGCCTCTTCACCATGGGGTCCTGCTACATCCCCAGGGTTTATCCAGAACAGGGACATGGCTCCCTCTCTCCTTGAATCCCCTTTGCCGCATTGTCCCCTTTCTTGTTCTGATGCCCTGGACCTGCCTGACATGGTAGCTTTCGTCCATCTTCCAAATGCATTCAGGGGCCTGAGTCATCTGCAGCCTGATGCCCAGCCTCTCACAACTCCACAGTCGAAGCCCTGGGCCTGCACATGTCTTACCTCTGCTTTGTGCCATGTCCCATCTCTTCTCAGACACAATGCATGCCTCTGACTAAATGGGGAAGGGCAAAATGGGAAGGAAAACAGGATGGGTGAGGAAATTTGGTTGGTAATTCAATCTACTTTCCCACCATACTGTGTTTTTGTTTTATATATGGAGAAAGACAAGATAGGAAGTAACAGAAATTGGGAGCAGGGGGTTGTGTGGAAACTAGCCAGGCTTGAGAATACTTTTGATGTGACTATGGACCTTCAAGTACTCTGAGCCCTTCCCTCTTGGGTCCTGGGAGGCTCCTTCCCTGAGCCTGGAAACACGCCTTCTGGGAGATTCTACCCTGTTTGCAGTATGGATGGTGCCTTCCGCCCAGCCTGTCTCTGCTGCCAGCACCATCCCCATACAGCAGGACCCCCGTGACCTGTTGTCTTTCTCAGTCCTGCCTCATCAGCATGCCTATTAAGCATGCTCCAGTGTATACGGGACCCCCTTGACCTGTTGTCTTTCTTGGTCCCGCCTCATCAGCACCCCTATTGCGCATGCTCCAGTGTGTACCAGCCAGGCCGCCACCCCGCTGCTGCCCGCTTCTGCCCAGCCGCCTGCTGCTGCCCCTCCCGGGGCCGCCTCGCCACCCCTGAGTGCAGCCACTGCCCATGCTGCCACCGCCTCTGCTACAGCCCCTGCCTCAAGCCCTGCGGACAGTCCAAGGTAACTGGCCCCCCACGTGCCGGCCGTGACCTCAGGTGAGGGAGTCAGGAAAGGCTCAGCCTGGGTCTACCTGTTGACAATTGTGTCCAGCCCTTGGAAAAGCTCTTCCAAGGTGGTTAGGACTCTGGGTCCTTGGGAAGCCAAACCTAGCACTGCCTGGTGCTGAGCGTGAAGGGCAGAGCCTGGGTCCCTGCAGGAGAGCACACTATGCGGGTCAGGACAGAGACAGGGACATGCTGCCTTGACCGCCAGCACGTGTTCTGAGACAGTGATAAAGTCTCTCTCTCTCACACTCACACACACACACACACACACACACACACACACGCAGATAACAGAGGCCTGGAACTGGGATAAGGGGGAGAATAGAAATTGTCCCTGTGGTCTGGGAAGTCAAGGAAGGCTCTCTGGAGCAGAGGCATTGTTGACCCGGGCATGCCAGGTCTGGGCAGATATTTAGCAACTAACTTGCCCTCTTTCTTTATCTCTTGATAGAAAGCATGCTACCTCCAGAGGCAGCCTATGTCATGGGACTTAAGTCTCTGCTCCACCACTGCAGAAAGTGACTTCATTTCTCTGCAGCTTAGTTCCTCAACTGCTAAGATACTTAATACAATGTCTTTTTTGAGGGTTGGGACAGAGAAAAGTGTGCGTAAATCACCCAGCACATAAAATGCTCTCAAGTATCATTTCAATCTGACCTCCTGGATACCCAACAAAGGTTGGGGTGGGGATGGGGGTTGCAGTTTGTAAAGGGTACAGGGAAGGTGGAGAGGGTAGGCCAGATGAGTCATTCTAGCATGGCCAGGCTGTGTAACGGCTGGACAGGCCCAACTCTTGCTGGGGCAGAGGAAGCTGTCAAGTTGGTGTCTGGGGTCAGAGCCAGCTTTCCCAGCTTTCCATGTTCCCCTCCCAGGGTTTTGCTGGAAAGGTCATGCCTTTCTGGGTCAAGATTCATAGGTCCCTGGCTTGAGGCAGGATGAAGGGTGGGCAGAGTGGTTTGCAGACTTGTGTGCTGCTGCCTTCCCCAGGCTTCACAAGGACCTAGGTGGTGCCAGGCCCAGCCTTTGCTCAGCCCAGCTCGTCTCAAGGGTGAGCCCACTCTGGGCCTCCAGGGGTTGTTTTATTCCAGCTTCCTGGGGTCACTTAGCAAGTTGCTTCCCCTCTGCACACAAAATCTCTTCAGGTAAGGACACACAGAAGACACTTTGAAGAGGGTAAGAAATGTCTCTGTTGTTAAGTGGGGAGATGCCTCCCTGGCTGGATGGAGGAGCTCCAGACGCTGGGGCCCTGGTCAAGGGTGAGCTCCAGCACTGTGCTTCAGGCCTCTGTGTCATCTGTGTCCTGGGGCCCTCAGGGCTCCCTCCACAGGATAAACTCTTCCTTCCTTTGCCTTGCAAAGGGAGATGAGGCCTAGGTAGAGGTCAGAGAGACAACTGGAGGGCTCCCAGCATCAGGCCAGAGCAGAAAGGACTAAGGAACCACACTCTGGGCCCAAACACCTCCCCTTCTTGCCCAAGGGTAGATGGAGCTAGAGGGAGCCCGTGGGAGGCGAATGGACACCCCAGCCTTTCTTGGCATGGCCTTAGAATCCTTGCTCGATGGTTTAAGCCTCTGCTTCCTCCCCTAGTACCAATCCCTGACGCAAGACCTTTAGCTCTGGGATGCTGGGAAAGCTTCCTCCACTGCTGGGAGAGCCTGGTTAAGCCCCACTGACCCTAGGCCTTCCACTACACTAGAAGCTGGGCACCCCTGGGATACTGCCTCCTCCTCTTCCTTTGAGACCCCTACTCCACTGTGGTGTATCAGAGCAGGGCAGGCAGGCCCCGGGAGGGAAGACAATGGCCTCACCCAGTCAGCAACATGGTAACTTGGCACGGTAAGTCTGCACACCTCCCACATCCAGGACACTGGCTGTCTGAGGCTCATTCTACCTCCATACCCTCTGGGCAGCACCATACATGCTTCTGGATCCACTCAGGAGCTCAGGGGTGGGTCCTTAGCTCAGAGCCCTGGAGAATATACTTTCTTATCCTTTGACTCTGCCCAGCACCTGGGCCCATCGGGAGCATTGGAAGGAAGGCAGGAAACCAGGGGCTGGGGGACAGGGACATATTAGCAAGGGTTCACTTCTCTAACATCCCCATCAATGACCCATTTGCCCTGGGGACACGTGGCCCCCAGTGGTATCTGAAAGATGTAGAGAGAAACAAAGGATGTGTTCAGTAAGGTATTCTTGAGTTTTAAATGGAAAAAAAAAAAAAAAGTGGGGGGGCAGGTTGTTCACTGACAAATGAAACTGGGAAACACTGGATGAGACAAAGTTGAGCATGCTGCTTAACTCCAGTTCTTGGAACTTTTAGCTCTTCAAGGGGAGAGGCCAAGGACAGCATTTCCTGAGGGCAACGAACTGGGGCACTTTCCCCCCTTCACTGAGGTCCCATGGTTCCTGGGTCACAAGTGGGAAAAGGCTGCTCTAGGCCCCTTGGCAGCTAACTCAGTGGGAAGAGGGCAACAGGAATTCTGTAAAGAGATGCCTGTGTGTGTGTGGTTTTTTCGGGGGTTGTGTCTCCTGGCTCCCCTTGAGCCCTCCCTGGAGCACTCAGAAACCTGAGACTTGGCAGCTCCCTCCAGCAATGCGGGAAGGGGAATGGGGAGGCGGCCAGTGGTTTGAGGCTGTGCCCCAGAAGGTTGAGGGAGAGGGGTAGCTCTGACCACCTCATCTGTCTCCTCTCTCCTGCTACTGCCCCCTCCAGCCCTGGCCCCACCCTGGAAGTCTCTCCCCAGGGAGTGAAGGTTTTCTCTGTGTCTCTCTGGCAAGCCGGTGATTTTTCTCCCTCTCTCCTAAGGTGACAGCACTAGCAATGGGCTGTATTGCTCTCACCAGGCTCACAAACACTCAGCCCCCATGGAGCCGCTTCTTCCCTGCGAAGACTGCTATGGTCTTTCCTTACAGCCTCTGGCAACTCTGGGATGACTTCTGTCAGGTTTCCTCCTCACAGAAGCTCCTGAAGCTGGGGGAGACAGCCTGCCAGGACTGCAGGCCCCAGGGCCTGGGTAGGGCTGTGCTTCTGGCTACTAACTCCTCCCCCCTCCCTTGGTTCCAGGCCCCAGGCCTCTGCCTACAGTCCCGCCAAGGCGACCTCTCCAGCACCTGCCACTCATACATACAATGAGGCCTCAGCTGCCCCTGCACCCAAGCCCAGGGTTGTCACCACCGCCAGCATCCGGCCTTCTGTCTACCAGCCAGGTGAGAGGCAGAATGGAGGGGAGGCTCTCAGGCCGGATGTGGTTTCTAGGCCACATCCCCAAAAGGTTGGTGGCCAGTGAGGCCCTGCCAAGGAGGCTCAGCCCTCCTTCTTCCACATGTGGGGCAGCATCCAATGAAGCCTGCCTCCGGCCCTGGGCAGACAAGTATGCGGTGCCAGCCAGGGATGGAGCCACCCAGCTCTCAGGAAGATCCTGGTCCTGGCTGGGGATTTCCAGGCTCAAGGTGAAGGAAGAGAGCTTGTTTCTCCAGGAGTGTGGGTCTGATTCAAGCTGGAAGACGGGCAGGTGTCATGAAAATGCTGTGGGATCTGGACAGACCTACTGAACCATGCTGTGACCCAGGGCGAGCTGCTCATCCTGTCTGGTCTTTGGTTTCCTCAGCTGAGGCAGGATAGTGGAGGCCCAGAGAGCACACGTGATCAGCAACAGAATGGCTGGCACAGGGTCAGCGGGCCGCAGAGCTCTCAGCTATCTGTTCCATCCCTCTGGTCCCTGCCGTTTCACAGTGATGAGGACTCAGCGCTATGTCTCCTCTTCCCTTGGTAAAGTTTGGCCTGCTCCCCAGAGCCTGGGGGCAATTCTCAGTTTTTCACCTCACTGTCCCCTGCCTACCTGCCCCCTGCCTCAGTGAAGCCCCCCTGCTCAGTGAAGCTAAGGGCTCTTTAGCTGCCATCTCCCCGGGTTGTGGAAGGTCTTGTGTGCCCTGGTCTAGTGGATATGTCCACAGCAGGGCTTTGGGCATCTACAGCCATCCAGGGCTGACATCACCATCCCCTCCTTCCCTCTGGATTCTGACTCTGAACTCCGGGAGGGCAGGGCTGTGGAGATTTTCTTCACTGTCTCCCCAGCGCCTGACTCAGGCCTGGCACCGAGGAGAAGCTCAGCGAAGGTAGTAGATGAATGAATAAATGAATGAATGAATGAATGAATGAATGCTGGTAAGGAACTCAAGCCAGGGGTAAGGAATGGCATGGAGAGAGGCAGTGAACTGTGCACTCTGGTGACTGAACCCAGGGGTCATGGGTCACAATGGTTCCCATGGGGGGCCCATGCCAGTTCCCTGGATGGCTGAGATAGGATTTGAGGTGGGCACACACTTTTCATTTAAAGCATTATACTTTCAACATTTTCTCTTCACAGCCATGGTGGCCATAAAAATTCTAGCAATAATGACATTTTCCACTTGTAATAATATCCAAACTGTTCCCCTCCCCCTCCCAAGTTATTACACCCACACCTTTTTCACACATGGGAACCGTGATGGGGTGAGGAAGTTAAGGACATGCTTGGGAAAGAATCGGGTAGCTAACTCTGAGGGGATGCGAGGGGGCTTCTCTATATCACCCAAGAGAGGCAGAGTTGGTCAAGAAGTCATGAGGTCGAGTCCCTACTGGGGAGCAAATCCCGTTAAGGAAAAGGAGAGTCGGCAGAGAGGATCCTGCATGGGCGGTTAGGGGAGGTCAGACAGGGACTGAGCAGGAAGGGCCTGGCTGTGTGGAGCTAGGCTTGAGGTGCAGGGCCGAGGAGCCAGGAGCCGTCATCAGCCCTCCTCCTATAAAGCTCGCTCTGCCTGCGGGGTTGAGTGTGGGCAAGCCGCTTCAGCATCAGGCGGGTCCCGGTGCGGGGGCCCGCTCTGCCTCCTCCAAGGCACAGCCCTTCGTCTTCGCGGCCTGAGTTCCCCGCTCTGAAACATGGGCACGCAGCTGTGTAGACCTCGTATTCTGGGGACGAAATGAAGCACCCAGCCGAGTACTTGGCACACAGGAAGCGCCCTTCCCTGTCCTTTCAGACGCAGGGACACAAAGTTCTGAGGTTAGAATCCACAGGATTAGGGAGCAATTCGGAGCTGGCTGCCATGGCGAAGCTCTCCGGGGGAGCTGGAGGACGCGGCTGCCCTGCGGAGACCGGGACCACGGCGGGCAGGGTGGAAAGGAGTTTGGGGGAGCCGCAGCCGGCTGAGGCGAGGCTCTGTCGCCGCGCCAGGAGCGCATTTCCGTCCCGGCCCGGGCTCCCTTCCCAGGCGGGTCCTCCCCGGCACCTTCCGGGGCGGACCCGGGCTTCGGCGCCCCCGCTCCGGGCGCCGGCTCTCCCCCGCAGGTCCGCCAGGGGGCAGCACGGCTCCGGGGGCGCCCGCCGCCTGGCCCCCAGCCCGGCGCCCCTCCGCTCCGTCCCGGGCTGGGGCCCAGGCGGGCGAGACGTGCCGGAGCCCCGGGCGGCGGCCTCCCCGCGTAGCGTTCCCAGGCGGTGCAGACGTTAACTCATGCCTGCCCGCGGGGAAGGAGGCGACCGGCCTCCGCCCCTCTCCCGGGGAGGCCGGGCGGCTGGCAGGCGGCCCGGGGAGAAGCAGGGAACGCTGGCCCGAGCCGCTCCCGTCCTCCGCGGACCCAGGCCGGGCCGCAGCTCCCCCGCGGGACTCCTCTGCGCCGAGGGTGACGTTCGCAGCCCGGCTGCCATCGGTGGCGCCGGGACTGGGCGGCCGCTCCCCGGAGCACCTGGGGCCCGGGAGGCGGCCGGGGAGGCCTCGCCGTGGGCGGAGGGGCCCGGAGCGGGCCGGGGGAGGCCACGTCGGCCCGCGGGGCGGGCGGGGGCCGGCGCTCGCGGGGAGCCAGGCCCGACCTGGAATGAGTCAGAAATCACCTTGTTTAATTACACATTCCCGAGGCCGCCAAGTGCGATAGGGGCCTTTTGAACTTGCCAATTAGAGATGAAATATCACCTTCTAATTTAGACGGGCTTAATTCCGTCAAGCAGAAATAGCAACAGCCCCGGGCTCGGAGATGGGATATCAGGTCTCCCTTTTGGCACGTCTGGGGTGGCGCGGCCAGAGCCAGGAGGAAGGGCGCAGAGGGAAGGGGACAGGGAGGCCGCCGCTCCTCGCACTCCCATTCTCACCCCGCTAGAGTTGGGGGACGCGGTGTGGAAGTGGGGAGCTGCCGGCCTGCGCCTCGGGAAGCCGAAAGTCCCTAGGGCAGCCCACCCGGGTCCAGATTCTGGCAGGCCTCTGACCTGCTGAGCCTTTCCCAAGGGCTTAGAAGACGGGGCTGGATCAGGGAGTCTGGAAGGCCTTCCGGAGGAGGGAAGAGAACATCTGCCAGGCAGAGGGAATGGGGTTTGTGTTGCTGGAGGGGTGCACGAAAAGTGGGCAAGGGCCTGAGTTGGAAGGGGCGTGCTAAAGCCCGTTTGGTTGCCTAGGGAGTAGGTTAAGCAGGGGATCTGGAGTTGAGTCCTGCTGCCCCAGCTCCCTAACTTTCCAGTAGTCACTTAGACTCACCAAGCTTCAGTTCTCCACCTGTAAAATGGGCTAGAAAATATTCTCTGCCTCTCTGGCTTGCAGTGAGATTTACATGCAGTACTACACGTAAAGAGCCGGCCTGGGGAAGCCATCAGTACCAGGTAGCCACTGTGCTGGTGAGGGCAGCACCGTCCAATAAAAATAAATTTTCTAGTTAGCCACATTTTTAAAGGAAAAGGAAGCAGGTGAAAATCACGTTACCGTATTTTATTTATCAGTATATTCAAAACATCTTTTCAATATATGTCAAACATAAAATAATGATTAATGAGATATTTATATTCTTTTCTTGTGCTAAGCCCTGAAATCTGGTGTGTATTTTACATTTATAGCACTTCTCAATTTGAATTAGCCACATTTCAAGTGCTTACTGCCTCCTAGGGCTGTGCACTGGCACAGGATTAGGGCTGCATTCTTAATCCCTTTCTGCAGAGATTCCCCCACTTTAGAAAGAAAAAAAAGCAGGGGACAAAATCTTGCTTAGAACCCCATTATATATAATAGAGAGGGATGAAGCTGCTCTGAAGATCTGCTAGATGACCTCTCCCCACATCCCTCCCTGGTGGCGTTCCCCTCATCACCCCTGCCCTAGCACTTTGAGGCGCTCTGCTCTGGGCACTTGGCTGCTATGCAAGGTTGTTAGGAAGGGGGGCAACACGCAGAATCTGGGCTTCACAAGTTTGCACAGTGCATGCATCATGTCTCCCCAGGAGGTCCCCACCACTCCCTTTGAAGCAGACAGGGGCATCATACTTCCTACCACTGGTGACAGACTCAGTCCCAGGTTATCTGACTTCAGGGCATCACATCTCCCTTCCCCACCCTCAACATCCCACAGTTTCCCTGGACGGGTTCCCTCAGGTGACCATCAGGCAGTAAGCTGAGCTGACAGTTCACCCAGACCCTGAGACCCAGAAGTCACCACCCTCACTAACATGAAATGATGTATGCACTGTGCCAGGCACTAGGCTGAACACTTTATTTTTCTTGTCCCCTTGAAACCTCATAACCACCCTGTGAGGCACTAAGAATTATTAATGCTGTTTTTAAAAAAGGACATTCAGGCCCAGAGATGGTAAGGAACTTGTCCAAGGACACACAGCCAGGATGTAGTAGTGCTGGGACTTGAATATAGGGCTCTTGATGGCTGTGCTACATGCCAGAGCATGGGACCTCCTCCAAGTTGATAGTCACTCCTCAATGACGTGGTGCACCAAGATTTTCTGGAATTAGACTTGTATTCTTTACAGAGGTAGCTTGGGGTAATGGAACGGTTTTGGACACTCACTCTGCCACTTACTGGCTCTGTCTGAGCCTCAGTGACCTCAATCCTAAAGAGGACTAAACCAGATGACTTGTTATGTGCCAAGTCTACTCCCTTAGTAAGTGAGAAGAAGATTGATTCCTTCTGGAGAGGGTTTTACTTTTAGGAGCCAGCATCCCTCCCAACATGGTTCCAAAGCAGGGCTGTGGAGGATTTTACCCCCTCCCCTTTCAATAACACAGGCCTGCTCCCTCCCGCCCAGCATTGGGGTTCCTGTGTTACCCAGCACTGAGGGGCCAGTCATCTGGGAGTAGCACAATAGAATTGGAACAGCATGCCACAGGCCACCCAAGGTGGGCCCGGAGAACCAGGTGGGAGAGACCAAAGGCCAGGTGGGGAACTTTAGCCCCGAGGAAGACCTTCCTTTCCCGGCTGAAAGATGAGGGGGACTGTGTCCGCACCCCTCAACATAGTCCACCCACCTAAGCAGGCTCAGGAATGGAGGGAGGCTGCCCCAACTTGCTTCTGAGGATGGGAGGAATGAGGCCTCTTTCCAGAGGCACAGACTGTGAGCTGAGGTGAGGCTTCTGGAGCCTCCCTGGCTAGAAGAGGAAGCCGACTGGAATGTGTGTGCAGGATCCCCAGCGGGAGGGCCGCAGAACTTGGACACCTGGGTTTTGAGAGTCCAGGCCTCAGAAGGCTTTGGGTGAGCAGCTGCTGTGCTCCTTTGTGTTGTCTCTGGAAAAGGGTGTTAGCTCTGGGAGAGCTGGAGGAAGGGGTTCTGGAAGTGAGGCGGTATATTCTCCTGCATTCTTTCATGGTAATTTCACATGCTCTCAGACATACTGTGTTTCCCCCAAAGTGGTGTAGGGGAGCATGGGCCTTCCAGAGCCAGCCACAGAATGAGGGAGCAGCGAGACCTGGGCTGTGTCTCCCCAATATTTCTGCCCAGGTTCCCTCTGAATGGCTCCTTCAAGACCCCCACCCCAATCAAACCAAGGGGAAATTTCCCCCAATGCAAATGAAGCTACAGTGTTTTTCAAGAAAATGATTGTAGCTAAAAGTGAAACCTGAACCTGAGAACCCAGTTGCCCCATCATCTACTTTGTCCCCAAGCCTGGACTAGGGCCAAGTTCAGCAAACACATGTGAGAGAGGCATTGTGGATGTCAAATCCCTGGTCAGAGTGCAGCTGAAAGCATCTTCCAGTCAAGGCCAAGTTTGACCGCTCCCACCCCCTTCCCGGCCCAGGGGACCCAGATATGAGGCTTGCCTGGCACGCCCGCCACCCCCATTCCCTGTCTTTTGCAGGCTTCTGGAAGCCCAGGCCTGGCTAGGCCCCACCCCACACAGCTGCAGATATTTATAGCTCTGTCCCTTTCCCAGCCCTGTCCAGGCTCCCGAGGGCTCTGTTCTATCTCCCTTAGCTCCCTGCTGCAAACTCAAATCTGGGGCATCAAAAAGTTCAGGAACATGTCTTCCATCAAAATTGGAACTGTACTGCTCTAATATTAAAGTCACCTTTTACAGTTTTCTGGCTGGGCATGGGGGAAATTGGGGAAATTAATCCCTGATATATTTTTTTTTGGCTGTTTTTGGCTTTGCAGTGCCGGTGTCCACGTACAGCCCATCCCCGGGGGCCAATTATAGCCCAGCTCCCTATACCCCCTCGCCTGCCCCCACCTACTCCCCTTCCCCGGCTCCAAGCTACACCCCCTCACCAGCCCCAAGCTATAACCCTGCCCCCTCAGCGGCCTACAGCGGGGGCCCTGTGGAGTCTGCCAGCCGCCCCCCATGGGTGTCAGACGACAGCTTCTCTCAGAAGTTTGCCCCTGGCAAGAGTACCACCTCCATCAGCAAGCAAACCCTGCCCCGAGGGACCCCTGCCTACACCCCTGTGGGGCCCCAAGTGTCTCCCCTGGCCAGGGGCATCGTTCAGCGGGCTGAGCGCTTCCCAGCCAGCAGCCGGACTCCACTCTGTGGCCACTGTAATAACGTCATCAGGTATGGTCCCGCTGTGCCATGGAGTCGGCGCTCTGGGAGCCTGGGCGGGGGTGGTGGGCGCTTGTGCACCATCTGAACTCTGTGGTGGGGCAGGGGGTGAGAGGGAGGGCAGGGATAGGGAGAAGGCTTTCTACTAGGCAGCCTCAGGCTCCTCTGGCTTGCCACCTAGTCTGACCCTCTTTGAGCTTTGGCTTCCATACCTATGAGACAGCCACTTCTCTCAGGAGGCAGGAGAATTCCATGAGGTAAGTGGATGAAGCTCCCAGCACAGTGCCTGGTGCCAGGACCTCCCCCTTGGGCTAAGGCCGGGTTATGGGAATCACAGGTCTTGTTGTTGGGTTTATTGGGCGTGTTGCAAGCTGGCTGACAGGGCTAGTTTTGACCCAGCTTTCGTTTAGGTTTCCTTCTGGGTCTTTTCACAGTCAGGCCAGTGCTGCTCAGGGCTTTGGTGGACATCTGCCACCCTAAAAGGAAAACAAGTCATTTCATGGACCTAGGTGACACTCGTTTGGACATAGTATGTTTACAGGATATGTGTGTTGGGGAGGAGGGCGTATACATGCAATAAATATACTTTTACTTAAAAACAAAGCAACACATGCTCATTAGAGAATAATTAGAGAGTTCAGAAAAGTAAAAATTAAGATGTACAACATTTCCTCATAGTCCCACTGCTCTGACTGCCAACCTGGATCTGAGCTACCCTAGCTGTACTAGCACTATGACCTTGAACCACTTACCTCTATGTGCCTCAGTTCCCTAATCTGAAAGTGGGCACCATAATCCTACTTCTTAGGATTGTTATAAGCACTAAACAAGTGAACACATGCATTTCTTCTTAAATAGTGCCAGGCACAGAGTAAACATTCAGTAAATGTCAGCCATTGGCATGGTTGTCTTGGCTTTTCTTGTTACAACTGACTCGATAGCTATAATACGCTTTCCTCGTCCCCTGCTGGTAGATATTTGAGTTGCTTCCCTGTTTCTCTTTAGTGTTATTGATGCAACAATGAATATCTTTTTGTGTAGAGTTTAGCTGAATTTCACATGAGTTCATTAGAAGGGTTACATAAGTGTTGGGGGTTCTGAAACATTGGGCCTTGAGCTTTTGGGCCCGCCTAAAATGCCATTCTCTGCTTCCCCAGGGGCCCCTTTCTGGTAGCCATGGGCCGTTCCTGGCACCCAGAAGAGTTCAACTGTGCCTACTGCAAGACCTCCCTGGCGGACGTGTGCTTCGTAGAGGAACAGAACAACGTGTACTGCGAGCGCTGTTACGAACAGTTCTTTGCGCCAATCTGTGCCAAGTGCAACACCAAAATCATGGGGGTAAGTCCTCTGACTTTTGTCTCTTCCCCAACCAATCTCTCTCCCTCTCCAAGATTGTGGGGTCCCATTATGGAGCCAAGAAGTGGCTGCTAACAGAGAGAGAACAACCATCTATCCTATAAGGGACTTGGTTTGCCACCAGTGAACCAGAGAGCAAATGAACTTGGAGAGAGAGATGATAACTTGCCTGGGCCACACAGCCTGAAGTGTTGGTGGAGCTTCTGCAAAGCAAGTTATCACTTCATAGACTGACCTTGCCATGCACCCACATGTGGCCTTGACCCCTCCATGCTCCTTTGGTAAAGTGACGTAATCAGCAGCTTTGATAGGAGGGTTCAGAATCACAGACAATATAACCACCTCTCTGATGATTTTGACACAGAACATGGCACCCAGCAGGTGCTACCTGAGTGCGAACTCCTCTGCCTCCCTCCCTGGGCCTTTCCTCAGTACGTCCAAGGCCCACCTCCTGAGCTCTTCTGCCCTGCTCCCTGTTGGGGTGCTCCAGCAGTAGCCAGGGCCCAGTGAGGAAGAGAGGGCCCAACTTCCTCTTTGTCCTGAACCTTTGTGACCCGAGCGGAGGCTCTTTCTCCTAGGAAGTGATGCATGCGCTGAAACAGACATGGCACACCACCTGTTTCGTCTGCGCAGCTTGCAAAAAACCCTTCGGGAACAGCCTCTTCCACATGGAAGACGGGGAGCCCTACTGTGAGAAAGGTAGGACCACTATGCTATGGAGGGGGCCCCACGGACTGGGAGAAAGGGGCAGGTACAGGAAACTCCTGCCTGTGTCCATTCACATGGAACCATCAGGAGTCTCCAAATGACAGAGTCATACTTTCCTGGGTGGGGGCTGGGTCGATAGCCTTTTAAAAAGTTTTTTATACATTCGATCTCTGTTCCCTTCCCTGCACCAAATATGTGGAACACAGGTTGGCATCTTGTAACCACTTGGGAAACCTTTCAGATGAGTTTGATCTGGAGTCTGAAAAGGCTTTGGCTTTGGACTTTGTCTTCGGTTCTATTTCAGGCTCCACCTCGGGCTGGCTTTGTAACCCTGAGCGAGTGTTTAAACTTGTCTGAGCTCACTTCCCTCATCTATACAAAGGGACATATGAACACCGGCCTCACGAGCAGGTGTTTAACCAGAGAAAGTGTGTAAAGAATCAAACATGTGAAAGTCCCTTTCCCTACTCCTCTGATGTTCCTTCAGTATCCTGTGACCACCGGCAGCGCCCCCCCCCCCGCCCCGTCTGAATTCAGAGTTTCTTTGTTCCTTAAAATGCTACATTTTACCTTGGAACTTGGAGTAAATTATAAATTTTGAAGACAAAGCACTCTATTAGAGAATCAGGTATCCTAGCTAGTTAGCCACTTCCTCACTCATTTATTCATAGACTACCTCTCTTTTTCTTTAAAGATTGATTTATTTATTTTGGAGAGAGAGAATACATGCATGAGTAGGGGGAGGAGTAGAAGAGGAGGGGGAGAGAGAGAGGAACAAGCAGACTCCTTGGGGGATCCAGACGTGGGGCTTGATCTCATGATTCTGAGATCATGACCTGAGCCAAAATCAAGAGTCAGGGGTGCCTGGGTGGCTCAGATGGTTAAGTGTCTGCTTTTGGCTCAGGTCATGATCCTAGGGTCCTGGGATGGAGCCCAACATTGGCTTCCTGCTCAGCAGGGAGCCTGCTTCTCTACTGCTCCCCCTCTCTGTTAAATAAATAAATAAAATCTTAAAAAAAAAAAAAATGGAGAGTCAGATGCTCAACTGACTGAGCCACCCAGGGGCTCCCATAGACTGCCTTTTTCAGAAAAGGATTTGAGGCAGGGTCCAACAAAGTTACCATAGATAAGAAGGTTAAGGTCATAGAACTAGCACCAAATAGAAGAAGGAAAAGCAAGCATGTTGATTATGAAGAATAACAGAACAACAGTGAATGGGCAACAAGTCTGAGGGCAAAAGATAAACACAGTAAGTTAGTGTACTTTAAAGTCAGAAAGGAGAAAACATTCCAGTTCCTCCAGGGGAAAAGCAAAGCTAACTAAAACTATTCTCCCCTGACAACAAATTATGAAAGAAAAATTTTTAGAGTTCTTATATATGGGTGAGATCTTTTCCCAGCTCTTATTAATTGAATGACTTAGTTACTTGGTCACTCCGTGCCTCAGTTTCCATATGTGTAAAAGGGAGAAGATAAGCATCTCTTTTTCTTTCTTGTGAGTGTATAGTGATAATTGTTAGATAATTAGCAGATAATTGATAGATGTGTGTTCGTGCCAATACAAATTGCTATTACTGGGGAACCCGAGTGGTTCAGTCAATTTGGCATCTGATTCTTGTTGTCAGCTCAGGTCATGATCTCAGGGTCATGAGATGGAGCCCCATTCAGGCTGATCACCTGAGGATCACCTGGGAAACTTTAAAGATAGAGAAGATCAGTTCCCAGATGTTCAGATGCAGAATTTCACCACCCTACCCCCACCCATATGATTCTATATTCAGTTAAGTTTGAGAATTGAGGCATGATCCTAAGACCAGCAATATCAGGATCACAGAAACACAGATCTCTGGGCCCCACCCCAGATGCACCGAATCAGAAACTCTGAGGGGATGGGGCCCAGCAGTCTGTGTTTTGAGGGAACACATCTTGAGGGAACCCTCAAGATGATTCTAATGTTTGAAGACCCACTGCTCTCCGAAAGCACTAAGCCCTTTTTCAACAGAAAGCAACTGTGATTTGTTGGATAGAAACCCTTTTACAACAGCAATAAAATCCATTAAATACAGGGTACAAATTCAACTTGGGGCCTAAGAGAGTTAGTCAAAGAAAATTATAAAGACCTAATAGAAGAAATAGAGTAAGAAATAAATACATGAGGAACTAGATTATATTCATGGCGGGAAAGGCCCATGCACAAACTTAATTGCAATTATATTCTCATTTTTTTTTTGATAAATGATGAAATATGTGAACTTTTAAAAAAAATGTATTAGGGTCAAGACCAGTGCTACCAAATTTTAAAACAAGGTGGCAGTTCCCCAGATCATACAGAATCAAGTATATAACAGAAAAAACAATCAGCAGGCAAGACTAGACATTCTAGGGGTACCTGGGTGGCTCACTTGTTAAGCGTCTGCCTTCAGCTCAAATCATGATCCCAGGGTCCTGGGATTGAACCCATCATCAGGTTCCCTGCTCCGCAGGGAAGCCTGTTCTCCCTCTTCCACTCCCCCTGCTGTTTTCCCTCTCTCACTGTGTCTCTCTCTGTCAAAAAAATAAATAAAATCTTAAAAAAAAAAGAAAAAGACTAGACATTCTATTGTAAGAGTTTAATATTAGGCTGCACAGTGAAAGAAGGAATCAGTATTTAGTAAGGTTTTCTTAACCATTCCTTTGTTTTCCCGTTCATGGTTTATCCATCAAATCTGTGCCAATTCCTCTGAAAGACACTGAGCATTAGGAGTGGGTCTCTGCCCTCAAAAACCTCAAGGGGACACATCATCCTAGGATATGCCAACACATAAATGGACAGTGAAGAGATATTGACTAAATGAATGAATGAATGGAGTGAGAAGGCAGGGAAGCCCAAGAGAAGCTCCCAGAAAGGCCATCTCATCTCTCTTGGTTAGGGTGGAGGAAGAGGACTTCCCAGAAGGAAGTCCTGGCCCACAGGATCACAGGTAGACAAAGTGGGGAGGGTTTTCCAAGCACAGGACCTGGTTCACACACAGGCATGAGGTAGGTGAGAGTCCAGGGCATGCGGAAACTATAAGGTATAAGGAGAGAGAAGTCAGAAGTGGGGTTCAGGGCTTGCCCTCCCACGGAGATGGGGTAGCCTATGGCCCTGTTTCTCACCCACACGAGTTCCTACAGAGCACGGAGTGAACCATAAACCTGCTCTAACCTTGTAGAGGAACCAGAATGATGTTTTTAGTTCTGGTGAGAAATTAAGGGGTCTGTCAGAGATGGGCTTCACAGACCATGACACACAGCATTTGCATGACAAACCATAATTAAACACAAAAGGGGAAACCGTATATTGGAAAATATATCCAAGAGATATAACTTATCAAAGCTCAATGGCAAAGAGATAACGAGACCACGTGAAGTCATGGAAAGAGGATGAACTTTGGAGTCCATGAGGAGGGTTCCTTCCTGCCAGGTGACAGAAACTTGACAGCCAGTTTCCTCATCTTTAAAGTGGGAATAATATTTCTTTACAAAGCTGCTGTGAAGATTACACAGGAAACTTAGAAAAGCACTAGGATTGGACTGGTGCCGAGTAGGCACTGGACTCACGTTTCCTTCTCTCCTTCCGTCATTTATAAAGACATACAAGTAAGAGCCAAGATTTTTGAGTTTTTGTGCCAAGTACATTCACATACGTTACCTTACTGAATCGGTAAAACAACCCCACAACTTAGGTCCTGTAGTTACTTCCTTTCTATAGAGGAGAAAATGGAAACACTGAGAAGTTAGGTGACTTGCCCCAAGGAGGAGCAATTCCCAAACAGAGCTTGAACTTGAGCTCAGTGCTTTTGTTCTTCAGAACCCAAGTACATAACCCTCCATGGCACACTGCCTCTCAGCATGTGGTCTAAGACGGCGAGCAGCCATGCTGTCCACAAGCAGAAACATGGAAGTTGCAAGGAGAAGCCAACTGTGGCAGAGCTGTGGAGAGACAAGTACACTTGTAGGGGAATGAAGGCTTCATAGGAGACATCAAACATCCCTCAAAGAATCTGGAAGAATTCTCCACTGAGGACAGTAGACCTGCTTGCCCCCGGGGCCCAGATGAGACAGTTGGTGGAGCTGGGACCCAGCCTGCTCAGCTGTGTGTCTCAGCTGTATGACTCTGGCGAGCCTCAGTTTCCTTATCCACAAAATAAAACACACATAAAACAGAAAAATAATTAGTTCAATCTTGGAGGGGTTTTTTGAAGATTGAGTTCATTCATTGATTTGTTGATTCACTGGTTCATCCATTCCCTTATTCATCCCACATGTATGTGTTGGGTACTAACTCGTGCGCCAGGCACGGTGTTGAGGGTGGCAAGAAAACTAGTACATACAAATCCACAGACCATGACATTGAGATTCTAGTAAAGAATACCATCTATACGAGAATGCTTGGTGAACTGTAAAGCATTATACAAGCAATACATGGTATTATTATCTCTTTGGTGAGGCAGGGAAGGGGACACGTCTTAACATAGTAGCTCAGATATTATTTCCAGTGGTAAAAATTGTTATCAACACAAATGCCCAATGAGAGAATTGCCAGGCAAATAACATACTATATAACTCCTAAAAATGTTAAGAGCTCTCCTTTCAAGCTATTTGGAAATATGATTTTTTTCTTCTTTTTGGGATTGGTCTGTTTGGGCTGTAAAGGCAGAGGAGAAAATCGCCCTGTAGAAAGTTAACGACAGGTATGGAGAGTGTTTGCAAATCAAACCAGCACAGAGTGATAACTAAGCCTGAATCCATAGACCACCTGTGCAAATGATTGAAAAGAAAAGAAACCACAATCATATAGCTGAGCATTTTGTCTGCAAGACAACAAGTAAACCAGTTAGATCATACCCACTGCCCCCGCTCAGTGATTTGTGGTGTGATGTCATTGTTAGGGCATCAGGTTGGTGTGTCCAGGATGCTTCTCCCAGCCTGCCTGGTCCTCACTCTGCCTTTCATTTCAGACTACGTCAATCTGTTCAGCACCAAGTGTCATGGCTGTGATTTCCCCGTGGAAGCCGGTGACAAGTTTATTGAAGCCCTGGGACACACCTGGCATGACACCTGCTTCATCTGCGCAGTATGTGATTAGCTGGGGCTGGGGGTTCTGACTTTCTGAGAAGGGGCAAGAGGGACCCAGCGGGGCCAGGTGATCAACTGTCTACATCCCTTTCAACTCTGGTGCTCTGATATTCTGATCATTTTTAGAAGTACCATGGTATCTGGATATGTCACAGTCAAGCCAAGTTTATTACTAATAATTACTTCTAAACCAGTGGGCTTTTGTTACTCTCCATTTCACTAAGGAAAAGAGTACTCTCCCAGGATCTGTCATACCAGCAGCTTGCCTCACTAGCAATGCTCTCCATCATTGGGAGCAGTGAATAATAAAGTAAGGGGGTTTCTTCTGATTATAAGTTCTTTTAAATGTGATGAAGTGTTCCAAGGATTTTCCCCAAAATTTGCACCAAGAAACACTAGGCTGGAGCTTTTTGACTCATTCTATGAAAGGCTGAGATAGGGCTTCTTCTTTTGATAGACTCTTTAGGAATGGGGGCTATCATTTTATTTTCTAAATAGTCTTGTTCTTGATACATAGTTGCCAGAGATAAGCCCTACATAACTGTTAACCATGTGCCATCTATTTCTTCCAAACAGCCAAGTCCTTTTCCCCATGAAATTGGCATTTTCCTTATGAGGGCTTCGGGTTGGGGAGGGGACACAGCAATGAGTTCACTGACATTAAGACTCTGCCTTACATCTAGGAAATATTCATCCCTGAGAAAGGTCTGTGATGTGAGTCTGCAATTGACTGAACTTTATTTGGGAAAATTAATGTGCTGCTACCACTTTTGTTTTGTTTTGTTTTGTTTTGTTTTGTTTTACAAGTGCTGCTCAAGGTAAAGTGTGGCCATGTGTCAAATATCCATGTAGTTTCCACTTGAACCATTTTGATAGGCTTATAATAGAGGAAACCCTCATCATAAAGTTTACAGCAACACACATCAGTGTCTACACCACTCCCACACTCCACAGTGCGTGGAGTGCACTGCGTTGACTCTGAGTGTGAGTTTGCCAGGTCTGCTGTAACAATGGACCAAAACCCAGAGGCTTCAACAACTGAAATGGACTGTCTCATAGCTCTGGAGACTAGACGTCCACAGCAGGGCCATGCATTCTCCCTGAGCTTTGGGCGATTGCCAGCAATCCTTGGTGTTTCTTGAATCATAGCTGCAGAACTTCAGTCTCGGACTCCATGGTCCCCTGGCAGCCTGCCCTATGTGTGTCTGTGTTTTTGCATGGCACCCTCTTCTGTGTGTGACTGTCTCTATGTGCTTCTCCTTTTTTCTTTTTTTTAAGGTTTTTATTTATTTATTGGAGGGAGTGAGACAGGGATAGTGAGAGAAAGCAGGAGCAGGGAAGAGAGGGAGAAACAGGCTACCCGCTGAGTGGGGTGGCCCGGTGCGGGACTCAAGCCCAAGACTCCGGGATCATGACCTGAGCTGAAGGCATTCGCTTAACCAACTGAGGCACCCAGGCACCCAGCTTCTCCTTTTCTTATAAGAACACTGGTCCTATTGGATTAATGACCTCATCTTAACTTACACCTTAATTATATCCACAAAGATCCTGCTTTCAAAGAAGGTCATTGGTGTGTCCCTGTGTCAAGTAGATTGAAGGTACAGGGAGTATCTTCCAGCATATAAATTTGGGGGAGGAAATAACACAATTCAATCTAAACACTCCAATTTTCTAGCTTTTGGAATAGATTTTCTAATTGCCTTTTAGGGTCCTTTGAGTACACCAGGTCCTTCCCTCTGAAAAGGGACAACGATGCGAATATACTGGCTTTCCGGTTATCTCCCACAGAGCCATGGCTCAGCAAGGCACATAGGGCCCTCTGACCCCTGCATTCAAGCCGTGGCTTGTCTGATCCTAAGACACTGCCTGTAAGTCTGGTTGCCCGACTTCTAGAAGGATCCAAGAGACTTGGAGAAGGTCCAGGGCAGACAGTGGCACAGAAGGCCTGTACTCTAAGGGCGGGCTGATGAGAGGTGTGTGTCACATGGAGAGGGTACCACGGAAAAGGTGAGCATGGGTCTGCTCCCTTGAGCTCACTGAGTTTGGCTGAAAGTCACAGTGGCACAAATCCCAGAGAGAGAGAGCAGAAGAAGCAATAAAGCGTAGGGTTGTTCAGGCCAAGATTATAAATAAGTTCTGGCAAGGTGCGAGAGACCCATAGCACTGCAAAAGGGTCTATGCAGAAAAACCAGTCAAGTCCTGTCCTTTGGAGAATCGGCATGGTGAATCATTATGTCTTCCTCCAAAGTGGCCCTGTGTGGCACTCACTGCCCTGTTAAGATACAGTGAAGTGGAACATGGTTTTGGGTTTAATTTTTGGAAAGCAATCTTTTGATTGGAAAACTGATGGTTGGGGGGGAGGGGAGTCCTTTTCCATCACTTTTTATTTTATTTTTTTAAGATTATATTTATTTGTCAGAGAAAGAGCGTAAGTAGGGAGGGCAGCAGGTAGAGGGAGAAACAGACTCCTGCTGAACAAGGAGTCAGATGCGGGACTCGATCCTAGGACCCTGGGATGCTTAACTGACTGAGCCACTCAGGCGTCCCATCATCACTTTATATTTCTAAATCATCTTTGATGCGTATATTTTCTTATAATAAAAAAAAATTTGGGGCGCCTGGGTGGCTCAGTGGGTTAAGCCACTGCCTTTGGCTCAGGTCATGATCTCAGGGTCCTGGGATCGAGTCCCTCATTGGGCTCTCTGCTCGGCAGGGAGCCTGCCTCCTCCTCTCTCTCTCTCTGCCTGCCTCTCTGCCTACTTGTGATCTCTCTCTGTCAGATAAACAAATAAATAATCTAAAAAAAAAAAAAAAAAAGTGTGCCAGAACAAATCGCTACCTTCAAGGAGTTTGGAATCTTGAAAGGAAACAAAGTTGAAATTTATAAGCCATTAAAGAATAGAACAAGATAGCCTCTCTAAAATCCCAAGCACATAAATTGATGGCTGAGATGGGGCCCCTAGGTGGCTCAGTCAGTTAAGTGTCCGACTCTTGATTTCAGCTTGGGTCATCTCCGGGTCTTGAGATGGAGCCCCACATCGGGGTCTGTGCTGAGCATGGAGTCTGCTTAAGATTACCTTTTCCTCTCCCTCTGCCCCTCGCTACTTGTTCTCTCTTTCTAAAAAAAAAAAATAATAAAAATAAATTATAATAATAAAATGATGATTGAGAAGGGCTGTGTGGGTTGGGGTGAGGGGTTAAGCTCCTATCTGGCTTTGGCACTTGAGTTCCAATGGAAAAGATGTGGGGCCTATCTTTAGTAGGTAGTAGATAGAGTGGCCCCTCTTTTCCTTTAAGTCTTGGTGGGTCTCCAACCCTTCCCCACTGGTGTGGGTATCAGGAGGGGAAGGCGGCAGTCCTAGTGGCTCCTTCGGCTGGCTGATGTCCTTGTCTCCCAGTACCATCCATGATTCCTACCCACCCGGGCCCTGATGACACTTGACCACGGAGCCTGGAGCTTGAACCATCCCTGTTGTGCCTGAGTAGTCGGGAGACCTCTACCAGGAAGCCACCATGTATCCCACTTAGAGTCTCCTAGCCCAGGACACTGAACACAACCTTTCTGTGATGTTTTCTGCCCTCAGCTCCATCTTATCAATTAGCCACCCCTGAGGATCTGGCCCTTGCTTACTTCTGGGCCTTTAGTCTCCCAATCCACTCTCCAACTTATCCCACAGTTCTCACAAGTAACCAGCACTGTCCCAGACTAGGCAGAGCCCCAGACGTTGACAAGCAGCTCCTTGACAACTCACTCCAGAGCTGCCTTTCTATCTCCATGAAACCCATCCTCACTGTTGGATCTTGGGCTTGTCTCCACATCTTCACCAGCAGCTTGAGGCCACCCCAAGAGCCTGGTTTCACTCAATATCACTGCCTCCACCTGGGATGTTTCTGGTCACTTTTTTACACCATTGTTTCCCAGGGCCCATTGTCAGCCCTGTGTAATCCCGAGTATTACATTCTCAACTGGCCCACGAGGGACCACTGTAATGCCGCTTTTCTTTCCAACTGTCTTCGAGTAGTCGCATGCTCACTGAGCTAGCTCATCTCAAGAGGATGATTTCTCTATCTTCATGCCTTCTGTATATGGGAACTCTACCTGCTGCCCTTCTCCTCCTCCTTCTTCTCTTTTAGTAGGGGGACAGGCAGAGGGAGAGAAAGAGAAAGAGAGAGGGAGGGAGAATCTTAAGGAGGCTCCACACCCAGTGTGGAGTTCAACATGGGGCTTGATCTCATGGCCCTGATATCATGACATGACATGAAATCAAGAGTTGGATGCTTCACCGACTGAGCCATCCAGGCGCCCCTACTTGCACGTCTTCTGATGTCCATGTCCTGGGTGTGGTGCCTACTTCTTCTGTTCAGTGCTGTCTATGACCCTGGGGCCCATCCCAGCCAAACTGACTTCCCAGCTAACTCTGACACCTTGGCCTACTGCCCACCCAGGGCCAGCCTATGTACTGGTAGTCCAATAAACTTAGAGGATACCTCAATACAAGTCCTGTAAGCCCAGAACAATTTTAAGTAAGCATAGCCCCTCTCTGCAGTGGGGTGAGTGGAAGATGAGCTAGAGCTGGAGTCTTGCAGACCTGGACACCAAGTCCCAGCTCTACAACTTGCTGGGTCTCTGACTTAAGCAACACACTTAGCTCTAAGAACTGCAGTTTTCCCTTATGAAATGGGGACAAGTCATACTTTCCTATAACTTTTTGTGGGGATTAAATGAGATCACGTATATAGAGTGTCTGGCCTCCTTTTCACCCACAGTAGCCTCAACATACAGGACTGAGCTTTCTTCTCTCTGTGATGTCTCCATCTTCAAAGTGCACTCACATGTTGTCATCATGGGGACATATCAATTTGCCTCTTTTTCTTTCATATAATGTCTCCCTGCAATGCTTTTCCATATTGGATTGATCGTTTTCATGGTGGCATTCCATTGGAGAATGTACTGTAGGAATCTACTTAGTCATCTCCCTATTGAGAGGCATTTTGGTGATTTTTAGTTTTGGCCTGAGCACACATTGTTCCGTGCAATAGTTTCTGCAGGATGAACCCCTCCCGGGTGGTACTGCGCAGGCACATCTTTACCGTTCCTCTCTGGTATTGTCACACCCCCTACAGAAGGCTGAGCTGATTCACCAAACTGTGTCCTTAGAAGTGCATGAGTAGGCATTGTTGAGTGTTTATTGGTACTTTTTTTTTCTTTTTGTTTTTTAGCTAGTCTTCTAAGATTAAAGGTAACATGTGATTGAAGGGGTTTTTTGTTTGTTTGTTTGTTTTATTTTGTTAGACTAATAGATACCTAGGGGTCTCTCATGGAGGCTTTAATTTATTTTTCCTTTAAATATTAGTGAGGATAATCTTTTCTGATATGTTTTGTTAGTTTCCTAATGGTATTTTCTTGGATGTTAATCACGCCCGTGGATATTGACTCATGGTTTTGTACTATTTTCTTGTAAACTTTGGATAGCATCCATCGATCATCTTCATCTTGTATATTTTTTTGTGTGTTCCATTTTGTTTCATTTGAGTTTAGTTCTGTGTTCCTCTTTGGGAGTCTTAAATGTTATGTAGTTCGACTGTCCACTCTGCTTACATCATTAAGCATTTGTGGTGGGGAAAGCTAGGCCCCGCCTCATGCCTGTCCATTTCCTCTGTCTCAGGTCTGCCACGTGAATCTGGAGGGGCAGCCTTTCTACTCCAAGAAGGACAGACCCCTGTGTAAGAAGCACGCACACGCCATCAACGTGTAGGGAGCCCGGAGCGTCTGATGCGGACAGGCCGGGAGCCGCTCCTGCCGCTGGCAACAAAGGATTCAAGGAGGCTGATGTTTCTTTTGGGGGAAAGGAGGAAGACAGGAAGCTACTGAGCCCTTTTGAAGTATAATTTTAGTCCTTCCTTCTGCACACAGATCGTGTATTTGCATAGTTCAGACTAGAAGCCAAATGAAGATTCCTCAACCAAGCTAGTAATTAATCCAAGGCTGGAGTGGTAATTCAAATGTTCAGAACAGAATTCCAAGAACTCCAAAGTGAAAAACAAAAAAAGTCATGTTCTCGAAGCGACACCCTTCCCTGAGGTCACCAGAGCAGGGACAGAGCTCAGGGTGCTGTTGGAGACTCTGGAGTGTGCTGTGGAGTTCTCTAGAGCTTGTCTGGCAAGCAGACCCAAGTGCCAAACAGTACTCGTTGTGGGGTATTTTTAGAGCCATAGCTGAGGGCTTGTTAGCTGAGACCGATTGGGCTTTCCTCGCCAAAAAAGGAAGTGTTATTCCGTTACTAGCGTCACGGAGCCACCTCTGCGCATCAGACTTCAGACCTGGAACAGAGTTGAGCGTTCTGAGGGAGTCCAGGCGTCTAGGAGGTGCCTTCTGGGAGCCGCGGGGCGGTTGACAGGGCTTTAGGAAGGGCTCTGGCTCACGTCTAAGACATCCTATGTCCCCAGAAGGTTGAGCTCCTTTTTGAATTGTGATGGGAAAGTGGAATTGGGTTTTTCCAGTTTTGCTTTGCTGTGTGTGAGAGGAGATTTTAAAGCGACTCTGGGTTGTGTCTAGCCTTTGTTTTGCTTTATGAAGTTCGTGAGCGTGAATGTCCAGGCTTATGCATGTTTTTCTCTCCCAATCCTGAGATGGCTCACTTATGAAGTCTTCCTCAGCACCCCTTCCCCCAACAGGCGTGATGACCTGTGGACAAGAAGAGAGAGATGGTGTCTGAAACAGGATGGCAGACTAGGCTGGGAATATGCCCGAACTCTGCATGGGGAGAGGAGCGTTACTTTCTGTCAGCCTCAGTAAGAGCACCAGTGTTGGCAGCACCTCCCACCTCAGACCTGCACCAGGCTTCTCAAGGGTTCCTTTCAACGCAGTGCACTGATTACGTGCCGGGGTGGAGGAGAAGAGGGACTGATACGGTACTCATTTGCCATTCGGGCCTATAGTTTGACAATGGATAAGCTGAGTTGATCTAGAACTTGTTTAAGTACTTATTGAAATAGTCTTGGGTCTTCAAACTTCTTTAAACATTAGTGATAGTTTGAGTTAAGAAAGCATTTTAAAGCTGTTAGGTGACAAAGAGAGAAGCTTGGTTTCTGAGCCTGGAAATGGTACATTCTCTTTCCCTTCAGGAAGCACTGTCATTACGCTCATGGAACAAGGCATGGAAGCAGGCAGTCTGAGGGGGTGTTTCTCACTTGAACACAATATAGTTAGGCACTCTTCCAACTCACTGCTACTCTCTCCTCACTCCTGTTTTGGATTTTTCTCTTTGCATGTTTTATGAGAATGCATTAGAACATTTTTTTTTCTTCTGAGAACTGAGGCTTCCAGGGGACTGTCTTTCTCCCTGAGTGTGTTCCTTCTCCTTGAAGGAGAAAGAAGCAGCAGGATGCGTCCCTAGCAGGAGGCCCCTGTTTTTTTTCCAAGGGTGAAGCTGTGTCTCGTACATAATTGTGCTCCTACCACCGGGCCCTTCTTTACCTGTTGTGCAGTAAGAAAGTGAATCTAAAGTACCAGACAGTAGAATCTGCTGGGAGTGACTGGAGATTTTTCAGGAGTTGCAAACAAGTACCTTGGAGCATTCTGTTATTTTTGGAAAGTTCAAATATACAGGGATAAGGAGGTTGTTGCTTGTACAAAAAAGCTCTTGCTTTCTCTTAAAGCAAAAATGAAAACAAAAACACGTTTTCAGGGATTGGTCTAGAGGAAAGGAAAAACAGTTCCCAAGGGTTAAGTTTCCAAAAATATCTTTTAAAAGGGGTTAGGCGCAAATGGACGCACACATGCCCGTGCGATCATTCAAAAAGTACATGATCATTAAAAGGAAAAGTGAAACATCTCAAAGAAGGACTTCATCATGGTCATTTACTGAATCGGTTTTTCTACATCTCAGAGAGAGCGAGTGTCGCTTCTGAGAGACTCTTTAATTTACCGAAACACATACACAAAAATCATTTTAAAGGTAGTAGGAGAAGAGGATAGTTTTGAATATGGGGTTCCCTCGGTGTTTGCAAGTTTGGCGTAGCTTTGAGGATAAGGTTGTATCTATTTCAAGTTAACATCAGGGCTGTCCTAGGACACCAAACAATTTCTAATAGTTCCTGGTGGGGAGTACCCTTTGGATCTACAGTTCTGGTGTCTTCATTTTTGATGCTTATTTAACACTTATAAACACTTATAAATTTTGCAATGGAGTGATTTATGTCTGCAGTGTTTGTGTTAGGAATCTAGCTTTTATAATGTTAGCTTTTCAACTCAGGTACTTTTGCTTTGGGATTTTTTTTTTTTTCTTCAAGATTTCAAAAGTGGAAAGTAGTGTGATAGAGGTGTGCACAAAAATATTTTGCATGTTTGTTTGGTTTGGGGTTTTTTGTTTTGTTTTGTTTTGTTTTGTTTTTGCTTGTGTGAATTCTACTTTTTAGCACAATAAAACCTAAAAAGGGATGAGCAAATACAGATATTTCTGTGTAAAGTTTTTTCACATGACACCAAAACTAGATTATTTCCATACAGATGAAAAAAAAAGTTTAAGGCAAAACAAAATGTCCTACAGAGAAGAAGCACAAATAACTCACTTGCTCTGTTGGGTGTGTGGTTCAACAGCAGTTTAATTGCTTTGTTTAAACAGACAAGGATATGTGAATAATACAAATGTTTTGCATACAAAGGGAATTGATCAGGTAAATAATAAAGTGAAGACCAGGCTTTGCCTTTTCTTTTTGGAAAAGTTTATTTATTTAGCTACTAGGTGATTAAATATTTCGGATTTATTTATTTTTATTCTGTTCTAAATGGCTCCATTTCCAGAAAAGTTGGTATATTTTCTTCCATGTCTTTTGTTTTGAAATAAGCCCACAGAAAAACCCTCTCATGGCACTTTTTTTCTTTTTTAATAAGGAAGACCCTTCTGAGGATACTATGCTTAACGAAACCAATTCCCTCTTTGTTTTTTTTGTTTTGTTTTGTTTTTAAAGATTTTATTTATTTATTTGACAGACAGAGATCCCAAGTAGGCAGAGAGGCAGGCAGAGAGAGAGGAGGAAGCAGGCTCCCAGCCAAGTAGAGAGCTCGATGTGGGGCTTGATCCCAGGACACTGAAATCATGACCTGAGCTGAAGGCAGAGGCTTAACCCACTGAGCCACCCAGGCGCCCCTGTTTTTTTTTTTTTTTAATGATTTTATTTACTTATCCGACAGACAGAGATTACAAGTAGGCAGAGAGGCAGGCAGAGAGAGAGGAGGAAGCAGGCTCCCCGCCAAGCAGAGAGCCCGATGTGGGGCTCGATCCCAGGACCCTGGGATCAAGACCTGAGCCGAAGGCAGAGGCTTTAACCCACTGAGCCATCCAGGCGCCTCAATTCCCTCTTTGTTAAGGTATTCTGTTTTCAGGCATTACTTGAAAAGAAAGAGAAAATGTTTATAATTTATTTGATTTTTTTAGTACCTCAATCAGATTTTCAAAGAGCTGTGCGATTGCAAGAAGGAATAAGATATTATTTTAGCACTTTTCAAAGCTGTAGCAATTTAGATGGAGAAAAAGAAAAAAAAAAAAGGAGTCTCATAGAGTCATAGAATGTAAAGTTGGAAGGAATCTAAGAAATCCCCTGGGCACTTTCCAGATGTGGAAACCGAGAAAGGGGAAATAGCTTCCCAGTACATTCGGTCTTCTGGGGAAGCAGCTGGGGACCATGCACTGAACATGGACTTTGACATGTTAAGACCAGGGCTTAGATCAAGGTGATCTAATATCAATAGGGTGATATTGGCAGACCAACTCTCATCCCTTCTGAGAGTGAAGGTACTGACACCTGCCTCCCAGGTGTTTTGAGAGCTAAATGCAATAGCTTTTGTTAGAAATTACAACACAAATGTTAGTGACCATTATCACCAATGGAGTAGGTGAGAACTGAGCCCAAGGTCCTCACTCTTCCTTGATTTTCTTTTCTTTTTTTAAAATTTCTTTTCAGCGTAACAGTATTCATTGTTTTTGTACCACATTCCTTGATTTTCTTAACTCCTTCAATGTGTCCATTCAGAAAAAAATGCTTTGGGAAAACTTGAAGCAAGAATAAATATTACACAAGGACCTGGGAAATATGAACCACCTGGATGAAAATTTGGTAGAATAACCTTGTGCTAGAATCTCTGCCCTTTTCACAGAAGCAAATTTGTTTATTCATTTGTTCATTCATTCTTTCTTTCAACTGATATTTATTGAGCACCTGCTCTATTCAGGTGCTGGTCTGGACACTGGGAAAATAATAGTAAATAAAACAAACAAAAACCGCTCTTCTCACGGAACTTAGATTCTAGGGGTTTGGAATCTGCAAAACAAGATAATAACTAACTTATGTTGGACTAGTCCTGAGGCGAAACAGCTGACTATTGGAAGCCACTCTCCAGGCTAACCACTGGCATTCATCCGGACTCAGGCTTCTGCATGACAGAGATGTGGCACAAAGAACAGGTTCTGGATCAAATCATAGGAAAGGGCTGCATACACTGTTCATTCTAGAGAGTCACGGTATACATACGTGAGCTGCACTAGTGCCCGGTCCCCAGTAAAGAAACTTGCTTCATTTAACTTAGCACAGAATATGGAATTCCAATTTTGAAACACCTCTTAAAGTTTGGGTTTAGGCTTTCCAGGTTCTAGCTTTCCCAGGACAATCCTGACCCAGTTAAGAATTTCTCTCCATGTTCCACTCACACACTTCAATCAAATCAACAACTTGGGCAATGTATGTTGCTGTTGTTTTTTAACAGATTTAATTTTCAGAGCAGTTTTAGGTTCACAGCAAAATTGAGCAGAAGGTACACAGGTGGCCCAGATTCTCCTTGCTCCAACTCACACATAGCCTCCCCCATTATCAGCAACCCCCACCAGAGTGGGACGTTCATTACAATTGCTGAACCCCTACTGAGGTGTCATTATCACCCAAAGTCCACAGGTTACATTAGGGTTCACTCTTAGTGGGTTTGACACACTCATATGCCTTGGGTTTGAGCAAATGTATGATGACATCCCAACGTCATACAGAGTTGCAGTAAAAGCATTCTGTGTTGGGGTGCCTGGGTGACTCAGTGGGTTAAGCCTCTGCCTTCGGCTCAGGTCATGATCTCAGGGTCCTGGGACCAAGCCCCACATCAGGCTCTCTGCTCAGCACCACCTCTCTCTCTGCCTCTCTGCCTACTTGTGATCTCTCTCTGTCAAATAAATAAATAAAATCTTAAAAAAAAAAAAAAAGCCTTCTGTGCTGTACCTACTCACCTCTTCCTCTCCCCTAGCCCCTGACAACCACTGATCTGTTTACTGTCTCCATAGTTTTGCCTTTTCCGGACTGTCATAGAGTTGGAATCACACAGTATGTAGCCTTTGTAGGCTGTTGGCTTCGTTCACTTAGTAATATGCATTTAAGTTTCCTCTAGGTCTTTTTATGGCTTGACGCCTCATTCCTTTATAGTGCTGAAAAATATTCCAGCAATATATCTTTTCATTCAACAAATATTCAGTAAGTGGCTGGGCTCTGGTTTAGGGATGAAGGGTGTACAATCCAGACAAGGTTTCCTGCTTTCACTTTCAGGGACAAGACGAGCAAGAAGCTGGTATACATCATCAGTATAATTTGAGGCAGTGAGTGCTACAGGAAAATAAAACAAGAGCGTGGTGTTGGGGGCAAAGTAAGCTACTTTTGGCTGGGTAGTCAGGGAAGACCTTCTTGGAGATAATATTCGGGCTGAGGGAGGTCTGAATGATGAGAAGAAACCAACCATACCAAAGTTGGAGATAGAGTGTTTCAGAAGGAGGGAAAAATACATGTGGAGGCTTTAAGGGAAGGATTTTGGCACAGGGAAGGCCCAGGCTTGAAAGTACAACTAAGGAGAGGGCAGTAAGAGAGGAGGCGAGGAGCACAGAGGACATTGTAGGTCTCAGTAAGACATGCCACATAATGCTGTCAAATTCCTGCCAGTTGAAAGGAGATAAATATTTGAATCCAAGAACTCCACTTTAAAAAAAAAAAAGATTTTATTTATTTATTTGAGAGAGAGAGAGAGAGCGTGCAAGCACAAGCAGCACGGGGAGGGGCAGAGGGAGAAGCAGGCTCCCTGCCGAGCAAGGACTCAATCTGAGAACCCTGAAATCATGATCTGAGCCGAAGGCAGATGCTTAGCTGCCTGAGCCACCGCAGGATCCCAAGAATTTCCATTTTTGATAGAAGAATAAATTTTACTTTCCCTGGGGTGCCTAGGTGGCTCCGTTAAGTGGCAGACTCTTGATTTCGGCTCAGGGTCGTGAGATAAAGCCCCGTTTGGGGCTCCATGCTGGGTGTGGAGCCTGCTCAAGATTTTCTGTCTCCTCTTTCTCTGCCCTGCCCTCCTCCCCCTGCTCAAGTGTGCTCTCTCACCTGAAAAAAAAAATTGAAACTGTTCATCAAGCAGTTTCGGATGAAATGGCAAAACTAGTTTCATACAGTTGTCTAACGTTGGGGAAACAGATCTGTGTAGCTATAGCTCACATTGTTTTCTGAAATCTGGGAAACAGACCCATGCTTGTATACGCACCCACACAAACTGCACACACACATTAGGTTTTACTTAGTTGGAATCATACTATATATACTGTTCTAAGATTTTCTTTTTTTAAAAAACAATTTATGTTTTAACTATGAACTTTACTGTTTGATCCTACTTAAACCTCTATAGGGGCACCTGGCTGGCTCAGTTTGAAGAGCATGTGACTCTTGACCTCGGGGTCATGGGTTAGAGCCCCCAAATGGGTGTAGAGATTATTTTTTAAAAAGAGATTAACTTGGGACGCCTGGGTGGCTCAGTTGGTTAAGCGGCTGCCTTCGGCTCAGGTCATGATCCCAGCATTCTGGGATCGAGTCCCACATCGGGCTCCTTGCTCGGCAGGGAGCCTGCTTCTCCCTCTGCCTCTGCCTGCCTCTCTGTCTGCCTGTGCTTGCTCGCTCTCTCTCCCTCTATCACTGACAAATAAATAAATAAATACTCTTAAAAAAAATAAATAAAAATAGATTAACTTAAGGGGCGCCTGGGTGGCTCAGTGGGTTAAAGCCTCTGCCTTCGTCTCGGGTCATGATCTCAGGGTCCTGGGATCGAGCCCCGCATTGGGCTCTCTGCGCAGCAGGGAGCCTGCTTCCTCCTCTCTGCCTGCCTGTCTGCCTACTTGTGATCTCTATCTGTGAAATAAATAAATAAAAATTTCGAAAAAAAAAATAGATTAACTTAAATAAATAAAGCTCTACAGAATACATAATAAGGGTAATCTAAGTAATAATGATCCCAAGTTAATGTGTTTATTGAGCTTGTGGCATAAATTCTGCCATGAATTTTGTCAAGGCTGTCAACTACTTTGCTGAATTATTCGACATCTATGTCTTCCATGTACAGCTCTCCTGAGATCCTCAGGCTCACATATCCAGATTTTCTTTACTGTCTCTCCTGGATATCCTACAGCCATCTCCAAGTCAGCCTATTTCATAGGCTGGAGGAATGGCCATGGCTGGGTTCTTCCCATCTTTTCTCTTAGTACCTTGAGGTACAGTGGTTGGTTCAGGAAGTGGGTTTGTAACCAAACCAGAACAGTTAGAACATTTCCCTGAGATTTTGTTAAACCTGGAGCTTGGAAATGGATAGTTTTTTCTCTTACTGGTGGCCAAGCTGGAAGAATGTTAGTCCAAAAGCCCTGTGTTCCCTCCTGTGCAGAGAAAGTCTGTCTGCTATAGGAGAGAGAGAAGCCAACAGATACTGAGAAGCAAAGATTAGAAATGAGGAGGAGGAAGTGTTCTGCCAACATGAAGGCTCCTGGATCTAGTCATTCCCGAGGCGCCACACCTATCTCTTTCTTGATGTAATAAATTTCCCCTTGATCCTTGAGCTTGCTTCCATTGGGTTTCTGTCTCTTGCAACCAATACAATGCCCATGCTGGATTCAGGATGGTGGGAGGAGCTAAAGCCCCCACCATTTGCCACTTGTCTTACCCATGCCACCCCATCCGAACAGAAAGAGTGCCGATTTTTGTTAACATAGTTTCGTCACCAGTCCCATAACCCTGCTGTTTGCACCTCTTCTGTGTAGGAATTCTGGACCTGATGCTGACTGAGTTTACTGCTCTACCCCCAACCTGCTTCTCCTCTCGTATCGTTTCATTCAGGGCATGGCAGGTCCCACCCGGTCATTGAAACTGGAAATCTGGGAGTCATCCTATGTGTCTGTCTTCTCCTACCACTGCTCCTTCTGACAAGAGTTACCACAGGCCGCCATATTTATTTCCTGATCTGTCTGGGAACTGTTCCTTTCGCTCCCCCTCAGGACCTTTCCTGCCTCCAAACATCTCTTTTCTAGGTATCTCCCCAGCTTCCTGACCTTGTCTCCTTTTGGCTGCCCATCTACCACTAACCCACCGCCCACATATCTCTTCAAAAATAAATCTGGCCATCAGTTAATGGTCTTGCTTAACATTTGTAAATGGCTTCCCATGACCACTCAGTAGCGCCCACACTAACTGCATACAGGACCCCACGCACTAGCAATGTGGATTTCTATAGCCTCTTAACCTGTCACAGACTTACCTTCTCTTCTCGGCCATCCTGGGAGCCAGCATTCCATCCTTGGTCCTTCCACCACACTCTTGCATTTCCCCATTACTTAATAATTGACTGCTTATTTCAATGATTTCTTTCTCACCTGTTTACACAAGAAACAGCTATAAACAATGGCTATTTGGAGTGCATTTATGGGTTAGTCAAACTGTGAAAACTCTGAATACTTTTCCACAGCAGCACACGCCTTGGATTATCATTTCCCTCCATCTATAGCGAGGCAGGATACTGATGAAATTTAGAACTGAAACGGCAAAAGGATGCCATGTTGATGCAGCTTAGCTGGGAGCTGAGTTCCTTTTCTCACATACAAATCTTATTTTAAAAACCAAAAGATTTCACTAAGTAAATTCTTAGGGCTGCATTTCCACTTGCAAATCAGGTGTCCCCTTATCTAAGCCTGACTCAAGGTCTCATTGATGCATAAAAGTAGGTATAAATAGACGATTTCAAAATAATTTTCAGATTCAAGGGAGAACCCGTGGACAAAGGTCTTATCTTTTATTTCTGATGAAGCGCTTTGAATGACAGAGGCTCCTTGCATTTGCAGAATGGGTGCAAGGCATCCAGGGTGTGCCTGTGGTCCAAGACAGAAGGCCAATAGTGAGGACAATTCTGTTCTGCTGTGGTCATCGCCACGGAGACCCCTACAGAGTCTCCTTCCATACTTGCGACTTTTCGGTGACGGTAGGTTCAGGAGGCCCTGAAGAAAAGTAGGCATCGAATACATAAGAAACTGATTGAGTTTGGGATCCAGATTTTCAGAAATAAGCTTGAGGTGCCACAGGACTAATCAGGCACTAACTCAGCCTGGGAATGGGCAGCAAAGGGTTTCTAGAGAAGGAAATTCCTGAGCTAAGGCTGGAACGAAGAACTGGAGCCCAGCCCAAGCTGAACCAGAACTTACATACTAATTACTGAATGGCACTGGGCTGTATTTGAAGTAAGGCTCATTAGGAGTTTTATAGTTTGTTTTCTTTCCCCCTCAACATAAACACTGATGGACCAATCACTTTCTAGAAGGAAAAGGAAAGGTAACGAGAATTAATTGAGCATCGACTCTATGCCAACTGTTTCCCATATATTCTCATTTAACTTTCACATTTGTCTCACTAGATTTTATTTATTTATTTATCCCCATTTTATAGATGAAGAGATTGGGATTTAGAGAGGTTGACAAAGTCCACACAAGGTCAAAAATTAGGAAGTTCAGCCAGAATTTTTACTCCAAAGTTGATGTTCTTCCCACTGCATCGTATTGTTTAGCCTGTTCTGAAGTGTCTGTCTACCGGGTGGGTGCAGAGGCAGTCAAGAGAACAGTGGATTGACTTCAAGTTTTAAAGACAAAAGGAAAGAAAAAGACGTTTTCCATAAGCGATTTGGCCATCTCCTTTGGTCATAGAAAGTTCTGGAAGAGGACTTCTGGGCTACTCCTCTGACTGTCATTGCAGCACCCTACCTCGCCAAGCCAGATCTGCTGAATCCGGACTTGGGGAAGGAAGGGTTCATGGAACATCCTTGGGCGTGTCCACTGAGGTCTGCTTTACACAGTTTATAATTTGCTGTAAACAGCTGGCTGTTCCTAATTAAACCTGTATGGTCATGCCTGAACTTTTAGGAAACGAGGACTTCTTTTTATGCTTCTCTTCTCAGTGGTTAAACCAGAGCCTTCTCCAGCCTCATGAGCCTCCTGAACCTGTGAGGTCTTGATCCCCAGTCTCTGCACCGGCGTCTACAAATGCAAAGCAGTCAACAAATTGGGGAGGAGAGTGCTGGTGATGCAGAGCCATCTCCTCCAGAGAGATGTCCTGTGATTCTATTTAACAGGGCTCTAGGACTCTCCATACGCAGGTTCTCTGCTTTTCAGGCTAGGATCGAAGGGAATACCGATCTATCCATGAACTAAAAGCTGGTGGCTGAGGGTCATATTTTAAGAAACAGTTGCTCAGAATGACTACTTCTCTCTTAGACACATAGACTGGATAAAATTTCCTTAGTCTGAAATTGGTGATAAAAGAAATGAATGGGTTTATGTACCTTAAATTTTTTTTTTTTAACTAAGAAAGCAATATGTATTTAATAAAATCCAAAAAACACGTATAAATAGGAAGAAGAAAAAAGTAATCCTAGTCCTACTATCTGGAGACAATCACAATTAGTATTTTGGCCTATTTTCTACATTTTATTTTATACTATTTAAAAATCTTTAAGTTTATTTATTGTAATGTGGCAAGAGTCCCTCTTATATAACCATAATTTTATTCCTATTGAACAGCAGTTCTCTATTTCTGGTGCTTTGCAAATTCACAAAAACTTCCCTAGTAGCAAACCATAGAAATGATCCCGGGAGGGGGGGGGGCACGTGGGTGGCTCAGTTGGTTGGGAGACTGCCTTCCGCACAGTTGGTGATCCTGGAGTCCCCAGATCGAGTCCCACATCGGGCTCCCTGCTTGGCGGGGAGTCTGCCACTCCCTCTGACTCTCTCCCCTCTCAGGCTCTCTCTCTCTCTCAAGTAAATAAATAAGATCTGTAAAAAAAAAAAAAAAAAAAAAAAAGAACAAAAACAGAGTAAGAAATGATCCCTAAAAGTAGTCTTTCTACCATTTGTTTTGAATGGTGAGAACAGAAACGGGGAAAGAATCAATTTAGGAGATGGGCTCAGATACTGTTACAAGGCCTGAGCTGAGCAGGTCATGGTCTCTACCATCACTGTCCAACAGAACTTTCTGTGATGATGGAAATGTTCTATATCCACACTCTTCCGAGATGCGGCTATTGAGCACTAGTGTGCCTAGATTGAGAAATTGAGTTTTATTTACTTTTATTTTTTTAAAGATTTTATTTATTTATTTGACAGAGAGAGAGATCACAAGTAGGCAGAGAGGCAGGCAGAGAGGCAGGCAGAGAGAGAGGAAGGGAAGCAGAGAGCCCAATGGCTCTCGATCCCAGGACCCTGGGATCATGACCTGAGCCGAAGGCAGAGGCTTAACCCACTGAGCCACCCAGGCGCCCCTTATTTACTTTTAAATAATTTAAAACTTACGTAGTCACACCAGCAAGTGACTATTTATGGGGTGGTTCAAGTCCACACAGATGATTTATAAAGGGGTTACTTGCTGGTCTCAGAGTGTACAGTGGGCAGGGATTGAAACTCGGCTTTAGAGTGCTGTATCTGCCATTTCAAACAATGACGTAGCTCCGAATACCTTCTCAGCAATGAGAAAGGCCACTCCAAGAAAAAAATATGGAGACGGGCTCACAATTACTCTCTGAAAAGGAAGTCAGTCATTAGCTACCTTCTGACATCCTAGCAATTAACCAGTCTTGGGAGAAGAGCAGGTATCTCCAGAGAGGTGCCAAATAAATAGGAGATAAGAGACTATAAAAATGAAAAGCCTTTCGGTCTTTCATCACAGGATAATCCAATGCATGTGAATTAATGGCGAAAGGCTCGCTAATAGCCTTTGTGAGGAAATAGGAGCAGTGTAGCAGGATATCCTTTTTCCGCACTAAAGCACCCAATTCTTTCAATTTTATATACAGCGGAAGCAATTAATTGTACTAGAAAGAAATCCACAGCTGGCTTTTCCTGATGGCCCCATAAGCAACAAGCACTATTGTTCAGCTTCCGGGATAGATGTACAGTCATTCTACTGCACGGCTGAGGTTTTTCTGATTGTTTAGTTTGACTTTCCAAAGACAAAAACCTGGGTAAAAACCACGTTGCAATTCTTCTGGTCATGGCATGTTTTCAGTATAAGCAACTGTCAAAAGTTAATTTTTTATCTGTAATATAATCCACGCATGTGACTTCATGCTAGTGTTTCTTCTAAACTTTGTGACTGAATCTTAAGTTATTCACTTTTGTTTGTTTTCCATGTTTATATGAAGTTGAACTGTACTGTTTCTGCTTTTGTGGTTAACATTCATAGTGTGGCTATTCGAGGATTGTGCATAACAAAAAATACGAATAGATGTCAAAAACCTAGAAACTCAACATTTCAAACTACTGGCCTGGGTTGTGTTGTTTTGCTTTTTAGAAGCATTAAAATACATCGTATTTCATCAGTTCTTAAAAGCGCATTATTGGACGTTTTATTGTCTTTGAATTTTGAAAGTATAACAATGAAAGACTTTTGTTATTCAAAAGAACATCTACCTTGATCAAATAAATAAAAATTTTGATTAATTATACACCTTACATGGGATTCTAACTGACTTAATTCTGACAAATACTCATCCTGCTGCTTTCATTTCCCTCAAATGCCCTGAAAGGTATAAAGTACATAATGTTATACAATAAAATGTTACATATATATGTTACAGTAACATGATATGAAATATATAATATTATAATGAACATTATATAAAATACATAATGTTAAACAATAAAACAGTGGATTCTTATTTATTTATTTATTCAACAGAAAGAAACAACAAGAGAGGGAACACAAGCAGAGGGCTGCTGGAGAGGGAGACACTGGGATCATGACCTGAGCTGAAGGCAGACGGTTAACGACTAAGCCACCCAGGCACCCTAAAAAGTAAATTCTTGAAGCAAGCCAGGGATAAGGCTCCCAGCCTGCAGCTCGAGTCGTACTTTTCTGTTATTCAATAGGGCCAGGTGGAGGGTGCCTGGGTGCCTGTGTGGCTCAGTCAGTTAAGCATCTGCCTTTGGCCTGGGTCATGGTCTCAGGGTCTTGGGATTAGGCCCTGAGTCAGCCTCCCTGCTTGATGGGGAGCCTGCTTCTCCCTCTCCCTCTGCTCCTCTCCTCCTGCTTGTGCACACACACACATTCTCTCTCTCAAATAAACAAATACAATCTTTTATAAAAATGAAAAAAAAAAAGAGAAATCTGGAAAAACTGAGCAAGATCAGTTAAAGAGGGAATGACCATTAGGAGGATACTTAGTAACTAATTCTGGTAGACAGTGAAGAAGACAGGTGTTAAGGTGCATAGCAAACTAAATGTAAAATAATCTACATTTTTATAGAAACACTGACAGGTATTGGTTCCTGGTTGACTATCTATATGATTCTGCTTCTGCATGAAAGAAGTGTGGAAGTTGTTTTAAAGAGCATATAGAACTCTAGAATTCAAGTTTTATTTATTGAAAAACAGTTGTTAAAATTTAAAGTCAAGGATATAACCCTGTCTTTGTTGATCAAAATAAACGACTGAGGGCAAACTATCCATAGAGAACAAACTGAAATATCAACTCTTTAAAGGGCAATAAATCCTGACTCAGAAGCAAATATCAAATGAAGGAATTATTTTTTTACTAGATTTTAAGTTTGAGAGGAGTCCAAGAAAATGCCTAGTTCATCCATCCATTCCTTCATTTATTTAGGGATAGGAGTCCAATAAAATGCCTAGTTGGTTCGTTCATTCATTCATTCATTCATTCAATAAGTATTAACTAACCACCTACTGGTGTGCCAGGCAGTATGCTAAATCCTAGGGATATAGTGGAGTGAAAATAAGATAGTTTCTGTCCCCCAGGGCGTGGATAGGCACCAACATGTGTGGTGTATAAACTAGTATGCCTGGTCACATTGGTGGCACCACACCATACCTTGGAAGACATCTGGATTACTGCGTAGACCACAACCAGTAGGTACAGTATGACTCAGCATTCCTGATCCAGGACTGTACTTCCCCAGTTATCGGTCTGAATCCTCATTCCCGACACCTCGTCTTCCTTTGTCTAGTCATTCACAAGGTCATCATACTCAGCTCCAGATGCGGACATTTCTGGGCCACTCGTCCCAAAGGAATTCTTGAATAGAACCAACGTTGAGGAGTAGTAAGAAGAATCAGGTGTGGGTTTTTACATTTACGAAGATACACACACACACATACACACACATCTGTTATACTTTGATTATTCATTAACTTGATAAAAGCAATACATACACACACATATATATGCACACATAAAAAATATTTAGTTGTTTTGTTTTTATCTGGTTAACAAATAAAGTATTCTAAGCCATAAACCCACTGCCCTCAGGAAAGGGAAAGGCAGGGTGGGGGACTGCTAAGAATGGAGAAGTAAAGGGTTTACTGTGGGCTGGGGTGGGGAGGCCCCAGCTCCAGGTGTTCGGTGGGAGGAATTCTAGCCCTCTAGGCAGTACCTGATAGTCACAGAGCTGTGAGTAAACAACAGGTGGTAGTCCAGGAGAGCAGCAGGCATCAGGATGCCCAACTTGAGGTTATGGGGAAAGGAGGCCTGACAGATGGATAGAATACAGGCAGAGAATCTAGAAACGAAGAGCCAGAGGTTGATAAGTGTTGCTACCAAGGGTAAGAGTGCACAGCAGAGTGTACTGCAGGGCTGGGGCTGACTCTAGAGAGCAGAGTCCGGAGAACAGGCAGGGAAAAATCAGGTTCCACACAGGTTAACAGGCCAGGGCTTCAAGCATAAGAAAGAGGCTGTGAGTCAGTTCAAAGAAAGAAGCCAAGGTTGAGGCTCCCCACGTTAAGTAGCAAACGTAGCAGGAGGCTGGGTTCTGGCTTGGGACAGGAGCTCTGAGACTCTTCCTGCCACAAGGCCAAGAAAGGATTAGGTTCAGTTTTAAGGGGTATACAGATAGCAGGGAGAGGACTCCAGTGACTGTGGGCTAGGGAGGACCACGCAGTGGCTACTTTGCAGCAAGAGCTTCAGTAAACCATCTTTGAATCATAGTAAACAAGTGCTCTGAAGCAAAGAGAAATGGAAATGGGAAAAGGAGTAAGTAACTGAGAAGTAAAAACAGAAGGAAAAATAAAAAGGAAAGAAATCCATTACAAAGAAAAGAACAAATGCAGATTTTTTGAACTTTATTTTATGCACTGATTTTTTCTTAAACACAATTTGTTTTGGTTTGTTCCTTCTAAACCATAACAGGGTATTACTAACCAGTAGAATAATGTATTAGTGGCCATGCTGAGAAATGTAGCTATTTCCTCTACCTTTTACAATGCTTTTGTCCATTTAACACTGGGTTTTAAGCTAACCTAAAGTATCACCCTGCCAAGGGCATTCCTTCAGTAGTTCCTCCTTACTGGGCTCTAACTTACCTCCATATCCAGAGCCTGAGGGCTGCCTTTGCTTCACAAAATCTTTACAACAAGAAATGACTTTGGATGGATTAACTTGAATCAATCAAAACTATTGCCTTCCCTGAAAATGGCAGAACCCAGTTACCCTCATCCACCCTTATTGTTTCCAACATAGTCCATGCCACCCTCAAAAGCTAGGTCTTGATGACAAGGTTCAGAAATGCTTAGAGGAAATTCTATTCTTATATCACTCATGTGTTTAACAGGTATGAGCACTTGCTGTGTTCTCTCTCTCTGAGGAGAGAACGGAGAATAAGAGGGACAAGGTATTTGCTCTCATGGAGTTTACATTCAGTGGGTGGAGGGCAGAGAAACTCAGACCATAAACCAATAACTAAACAAACAAGGTAATTTCAATTAGTAAAAAGTGGTATAAAGAGAACAAAATTGGCTGTCGGTGCTAATGTAAGGCAGGCAATCAGGGAAGGTGTCTGAGGATCTGCGAACTGCAGAAGGGTAATTTTACATTCCAAACTAAGGCTATGTGATTTGGGTATGCAACTGCCACTCTTGGGGCCTACACCTCAAACTGTGCAGAGGAAGAAAAGGTCGCTTCCAGCCATTCTATTAACGTTCTTAAAGGAAAGCCATCACATTAGAGAATGTTAAAATTGGATGTTGAGGGGCACCTGTGTGGCTCAGTGGGTTAAAGCTTCTGCCTTCAGCTCAGGTCATGATCCCAGGGTCCTGGGATTGAGCCTGTTTCCTCCCCTCTCTCTCTCTGTCTACTTGTGATCTCTGTCAAATGAATAAAATCTTAAAAAAAAATTGGACCTTGAGGTGTTGCTGGAGTTTGGGGGCCAGACAATACGTGTCCAGATGTCTCCTTGGGCTTCCTGGCTGCTCTGTTCATTTAGTGGGCAAACTGGAGAAACAAGCTGGCATGCATACACATGCCAGTAACCAGAGAGAACACCATGCCCTACTCAGTGGTAGGTAGGTAGGGTGCCTGCTGTGAAAATGGGAAGGTTTTAAGCTTGGTCAGTACCTGTGCTTTATCTAAAGAGAACAAAAGAATGTCAAGTAACCCAAAGACTTGAAAAGAAGATCCTTCCATAGAGATGCAAAGATACCATAACGGGATGCCTCTATTTTGCTATCATTTCTACAGTGGCATATAACAAAACCCAGGCAACACTGATTTGCTAGTTTCAGAAATTTGATGTACTAAAGTTTTAAACTGAAATTCTTGTCTATTTCATGGACTGACTCACATGCCTAAAAATTGAAGCAAGCTTCAGACGGTATTTTAACACACTTGTCATGATTTTATCTGCCATGACACATTGCTCAGCATACATCACTGAGTTCTTTGGCCAATGTGTCTGACTCTCCTTCAGTAAAAGCTTCACCCTTTCCCCTAAAAATAAAGCAGAAATGTAGAAAACTTGAAAAAGTGACGAGTTTTAGTTGATGAAAGGAAATTCATGGTTGATGCAAGAAAACTCATATTATCATACATTTTCCCTGCACAGCAAGATACTACAACTCTTGACTCTCAAACCTGAGACAGCTCAAGAGTTCATTAAAAAAAAATGAGAATTGCCGGAGTTGAAAAAAAAAAACAATAACAAAACCTTAGAATTACAGAAGGTATCTGAGGCATAAAGGGCAAACGTGGTTTGTAAAAGGAAAAAAGAAAAAAAAATCTTTAAACAAGATTGTAAAAGAATTTAGACATTTAAACAAGATTAAAAGGGAATTCTCTGGAATCTAAACATCTCTTTAGGGAGAATGCGTATAAAAACAAATTCCAGTGCTTGGCACATTCTTTTTCTTCCTACCTAGCTGAAAAAGTGATTTTATAAAAGGACTTAAAAAGAGTTATCTTTTGTAGAGACTTAATTTAACCCGATACATAACTGTTGCAACACTGAGCAAAGAGATTAAGGTTACCCTTGGTTGTTAAAAGGGGGCCTATATTCTTTTCTTCGGATACAGGATACTGAATACGTTTAACAGCATTTTCCCCGAAGAAAGAGAGAAATGCTAGAAGAGAAGTAGTGACAATTAATTGCATTTTCCAAAGGGAGGGAATGAGACTCCGGAGGGCACACGAGGTCCTAAGAGTGAGCCAAGGTAGAGGCGGGAGCAATATTTATAGTCCGCTGACTTCAGCTGGCCCGGGTTAACGCCGCCGCTCTTCTGCCTTAGGAGTTCACGGGCTCGCAGGTCACAGGGCCCTGGGCGGCCCGGCCTCCCAGCTGCGGGGGAGGGGTGGGGGAGGGGGAGCGGAGATGCCTAGTCTCCCCGCAGCTGCCTCGGAGCCCGCCCACCTGCGCCGGCCTACCTAGGCTTCGGCACACTGGCAGAGAGCCCAGCCCAGGAACCGGGGCGCGGTGGGTGGATAATGGATGTAGTGTGGCCGCACTCTCCTTTCTTTGTCACCACGACCACTACCACGACCTGGCAAGTCCTCGCCATGGTGTGTGAGTGCTGGTGCTCACGTGGAGCACAAGAGTGTGTCAGAGAAGGGGTCCACGCGAAGGGATCCGGGAGGCCGGCCCGTCCCAGAGGTCCCGGCCCGCGCGCAGCCCGCGCCGGCGGTGCCCGCGTCCCTCCACGGCGCTCCGTCGTGGGCGTCTCGCGCGCGGCGTCTGTAGGACGCGGCTCCCGGAGACGAGCCAGCCCCACCGCGGCGGCGGGAGGGCTGCTCGGTGGGGAGGGGCCGGTGCGGAAGCGCGGAGGAGAAAGCCCCCCCAACGGCAGCCCGGCGCCCCGCTGCCGGGGACAAGGGCCCGCAGCCGGCAAGGGGGCGCCGGGCCTCGCGGACCCTTCGGGCGCTTCCGCCGCGCGCTCGGCTCCTTTCGCGTCCGGGGCGGGGCGGGTGCCTTCCCAGTGCGCGCGCGCGGCTCCGAGTCCGGCGGAGGCCCGCCCCTCCCCCCGGCCCCCGCGCCCGCGCCGGCCCCCCCACCCTCCACCCCGTGCGAGTGTCGGCGGCGGCGGCGGCTGCCGAGATTGGAATCCGCCTGCTGGCGCTCGACGGAGGAGGAGGGAGGAGGGCGGGGAGAGCGAGCAGGAAGGCTCGGACTTCGGCGCGTCCGTCCGCGCGAGACGAGGATCGCACGGCCGCGCGAGGGGCGACCGGGCCGGGGCCGCTGCACGCCGAGGGCGGAGGCCGAGCCGGGCCCCCGCCGCGCCCCGGCGGCTCGCCGCGCCCACCCCGCTCCGCGCCGAGGGCTGGACGATGAGTTCCCCGGGGGCCGGGTGAGTTGGCTAGTCTGTGAGTGCGTGTGCGCGCCGGGAGAGGCCGGCGAAGGCGGGGAGGCCGGCGCGGGCGCGGACGCGGGGCGAAGTTTCGGGGTAGCCGGGCGCGCGCGGGAGGCCCGAGCGGGGTGCAACACGGCCCGACCGCCTCGCGGGGTCCGCGCCGTCCCGGCTGGGTCAGGCCGCGGCCCGCTGGGCCCCACCGCCTGGCAGCCCCATCCCGGGCCCGGGCCCGGCCCCGCCGGAGACCCCGGCCCCCCGGACGCCCGACGTCTGCTCCTCGCAGCTCCCCGCGGCGGCCCCGCCGCCCGGCCCCTCTTTTGTTCCCCACCCCCGGGTTTCAGGGAGAGTTTGGGGAGGCGGTGTGGGCGAAAGCCGCCTCCGAGGACGCTTCTTGAATCCTTAAATGGGAAAGGCGCTCACCTCTCTCGCCCTGGAGCTGCGAGGCTGGTAGTCGCGATTTGTCTCTCTCCGCTTCGGCGAAGGAGGGGGGAAAAATGTTCTGTGGGGTGGTAGAGCCAGGGGTGCTGCGAGGCCCCCCCCCCCCCAAAACTTGCCCGCGGGAAGGTGCCCGGTTTCTCCGAGGTTCACCTGTTGCCTGCGCGGCCTCCGCTGCCATGTCTGTTGTGATTCTGCACTTCAGTTTCCGAAAACTTTCTGCCGGATTGAGTGTAACCTACCCCCCGCCACCCTCCCCCCCGCCCCCGGGTCTTTCCAGACTCCTAGTGGAAAGATTTGGCAGGAAAAAAAAATGGCTTGCGTCAGGAAAGAAAAATAATGTGCGATGTGTTAAGGGTCTGGCGTTTTGTGACTGTGACTTGTACGATCGTCTATGCTCTCGGATGTTTTACTTGGTCGGGGGGCTGCAGTTTTTCTCTTTCAAATAAGTGGTTACCAAACTCTTTTGAGTACACAGTGCGAACTTGGCGCATTCACCTGTGTGACGTCATTTAATCCTTGTGATAACCCTAGTTATTGTGTTCATTTTTTAGGCGAGGAAACCGAGACACAAAGAGGTTCAGTAGCTTGGCTGGGTGAGCTGGGATTTGAACCCAGGGTTTTCTCTGCTGTTCAGGAACTGTCAGAGCGAGATTTAGGATGAGTTTGAAAGCAACAACAAAACCTCTTTTTGCAAACAGTTTTATTATGTTTAGAGCACTTTGCAGTTACTCGTACTTGAAATGATCGCTGTTTTGTTACTTGAGTTGAAAACAACTCTTCTATTGTCACTCACGAGAGTTCAACTCTGAATTGCAGTAGAAAGTAACTTAATGCTTATCACTGTTTTCAGTTGAAATAAAAAGTCTGTGAACGAGTATTATTTAAATATTTGAACTTAAAGCAAAAATATGGGCAGTTCTGAGCTAGAAAGGGGTTGGGTTTACAAAAGAGTGGTGGAAATTTGGAATACCCTTTCATAGAACCAGTATTCCACTCGTGTTTTTGGGTGTTCCCCCTCTGCACAGTGTTCGTGGAACTCACTTAAAATGTTTTGTCACTTCTCCACCCCCTTTACTGAAAAGCTTGAGGCATTCAGTGGAAGCTCCTTCCAGAATGTATTGGGTTACTTCTGTCATCTGTTTTCTTTCCATCTCCGTGGAATGTTTTTTGTCCTTCCTCTTAGTTAACACCTTGTTTCATTTTTCTGCTCTTTCCTGCTTAATGGAGTAGGGCTTTACTCTCTTTTAGGGTTCTTGAGAGTATAAATGTGCTTAAGATTTTTTCAGTTTACAAAAACCTTTCCTTGAGCATGCTACTCCCTCAAGGTGTCATGTTGCTGTTCTTCCTTTTAAAATCATATTAACATTTTAAAAAGTTTCGTTGTAAACGTACTAGATGTTCATTAAAGAAAAATTGTAAAATATTGCAAAATTGAAGCAAAATTAAAAATCAGTCCTTCATAATCTCATCTCTGAAGATTGCCAACAGCAGTTTACTTTTTCTGCATTTACTTCCTGGCCATCCATTCACTTCTATTTTATTTTAATTTAATTTAATTTTTCACTTCTTAACCCCTTGTTATCTGCAGTTCACCTTCACAAGGGCTACCTATAACCTAAATAACACATTTAAGCCCCTTTTCTAAATAATCTCCTTGAGTTTTTTGTGATATTTAACATCGTCTTCTCATTCTTGAAATGCCTTTCCTTGGCTTTTTTTTTTTTTTTTTCATATATCTATTTTATTCAACAGATACTTAGTCATATTCTGACACACCCTGCAAGGCAGTTGGATGCAACAGCAGACATTGTACTTGCTCTTGTCGAGCTTAAGGTCTAGTGGAGGAGACAGATTGAAGAAGGAATTCTGTAGTTAACTGTAACTGATTATAATTATTATTTTTTTATTTTAAAGATTTTTATTTATTTGTTAGAGAGAGAGAGATACAGAGCGCAAGCACAGGCAGACAGAGTGGCAGGCTAGAGGCAGAGGGAGAAGCAGGCTCCCTGCCGAGCAAGGAGCCCGATGTGGGACTCGATCCCAGGACGCTGGGATCATGACCTGAGCCGAAGGCAGCCGCTCAACTAACTGAGCCACCCAGGCGTCCCATGTAACTGATTATAATTAAAGTGCACAGTATTAGAAGAGCTTAAAATGGGGACCCGTCCTGGTGCTGGTGGTGCTGGGACAATCTGGGAAGGCCTTAAAACATCACTTTGGAACCATTCTGAAGGATGAGTAGGAGTAGGACAAAGGGCTTCTGTGATATACTGACTTTGTTCCCCCCTATGCCCCTTTCCATTCTTCCTGCTTAATATGTGTTCTGCAGGTTTCACTTTTCTATATGTCACTAGTCCCTTGACATTTTTATTGTTCAGGCCCTTCTGTCTAAATCATTCTCAGATCTCATTCTCTATTTCTCTGCGTGCAGATCCTTGTTTTTCCCGGTTGCTTTATACATACCTCTACCTGGTTGTTCTGGTTCAGACTGAACTCTTCCTTACCAAACTTGTTTCCCTGGTGTTCCTTATTTCTGTTGATGTCATACCAAACCGAGACCTTTCTCCATTCCGTCACATCTTACCTGCAGTCTACATCTATTGCTTCTACTGTCACCGTATTGTTCCACTTTATTCCTGGTGATGTGGGTACAAGTCTTGATACATGTCGGTATGAAGGTTATAGACTCATAAAATGAATTGGGCAGCTTTCCTTTTTCTTATTTCAAGAGCATCTTATGTATTTTTATGTATTTTTTAAAGATAATTATTTCAGAGAGAGAGACAGGCACTGAAGTGTGGGGGAGGGCCAAGGAGAGGGGGATAATCTCAAGCTCACTCCATGCTGAGCAGACAGACATAGGGCTTGATCCCACAACCCGGAGATCATGACCTGAGCTGAAACCTAGAATCAGGTGCTGAACTGACAGGCACCCCTTAGAAGCATTTTATAAAGACTGGAATTATCTTGAGAGTTAGGCAGATCTCACCTATAACACCATTCAGGCTTTGTTTGTTTGTTTCTTCCTTCTCTGTAGAGGACTTTGAATACCATTTCAATTACTTAAGAACTGTTGGTCTGCGTAGGTTTTCTATTTCTTGTGTGAGTTTTAGTGTTTAATATTTTTTCCAGAGATTTATTTATTGAGTTTTCAAATTTGCTGTTACTTTGTTTCCACACAGTTCTTTTTCTTTAAATTTCTTTGATTTGATATAAATTTATATGCAACAGTATATATTGTATATGTATTTGTATATTTGTTGATTGACTGATTCATTGATTTTTCTTTTTTTCTTTTTTTTTTTTTTTTGCTAACTGAATCAGGTTCTCATTGCACCTGGGCCAGTGTTAAAATCTTTTCGCCTTCACTGTCAGGTTTATCTGGGTTCTTTTATGCCATTCTGCTTAAGTTAATATTGAAGCCCAGTTTGTCACTTCTCTACTTAGAAGTTTCCAGTGTCTTTTATTAAATGAAGTTCTTTCCAGGGAATTTATCTCAGATTTCCTTTATTCTTGTCTCCCACTATTTTTGCTTTCTGCACATGTGCTTTTACCCCTTTCTGAAGTTGTTCCCATTTTCTTCTGAATGAAATCCCTTTTGAAGGGATTCCTTTGGAAGGAAGGGCTTTTTGGTTAAGGACAATTTTTATCTAGTATTTTCTTACTGCACTTACTAATTTGTCTTTTGAAAAAAATCAGCTTTATTGTGGTGCCTGGCTGGCTCAGTTGGTGGAGCATGGAACTCTTGATCTCTGGGTGGTGAGTTTGAGCCCATCTTGGTTGTAGTGATTACTTAGAAATAAAATCTTCAAAAAAATCAACTTTATTGAAGTATCATTTATATATAGTGATATGCACATGTTGATAATGCAGTTCTGTGAGTTATTTGGTTTTATATAGCTATTATACAAATATTAGTTCTACTACTAACCTGCCACCTGGGTCTGTAACTGACTTTGTTGCATTTTAAAATGAATAAATGGAGAAAGGCTGGTGTCTAGCCTAGTAGTGGCTGGACATCAGTTATAGTAGTACCGATCCAGTTTTCAGATTTGGGGAGCAGAGAGCCATAAAGAGAAAGGAAAATGGGTTTCCCCTCAGGCTATATTTTGAACTAGGAAGTCCTTCCCTCTTCCACTTTTTATTAGTGTTTATGTTTTTAGAATGCTTTTAAATATTTCAAGGTCCAAACCGACCAGGTCAGTCTAACTTTTTAACACTTATAAGATTAAATGCTGAGTTGTATTGAAGTTACAAGATGCACCATACTTTTATGGGCCACTCATAAAGAAAATCTGCTTCTAGTTAATTTCAAGAAGCCATCAATTGTAAGATGGACCCTATTTTCAGAGATGCTAAAATATGAAAAATATGTGTGCCTTAGGACTGACAAAAAGGGTTTTTCCTCATTTAAGCAGAGCTCCCATTCCTTTAGTATAGATGTAGGGAAGAATTTAAACCACACTTATGTGGTAGTGACTTGTAGTTCTGTTGTTACTATGAAGTTTCTGTTTTTGTTTTGTTAAACTTTTTTTTAACAAGTAAAGCATTTTAGGCAGTATAGAGAAATATTTATTTTTGGATGGGGTCTCCTACAACTAGTTATGCCAGTCTGATTGTGAGGCAGTTGACCCTCAGCTTTCTGAGAGCTTAATTTTCACAAAATCGTGCAGATAATGTAAAGGCGGAATTGTGGGAGAGTTGTGATAGCCAATTTTATGGACTGTTTTAAAGAGAATACCCAGTACTTATGTGTCATCATTAACAATCATCATATACTTAGTTTTTTAAAAAGTAAATACAAAAATCATTGTAAATGTTTGGATATTTTTCTAAATCATGGTTGTATATCAGTTTTTGTAGCTAATATTTTAAAGGCTATTAGTTCTTTAAAAATAGAAATAAAATGATGTGCCTAGAGATCCCCAGTAGTGGTTTTGGAAGACAGCACTAGGTTAGAGCAGGGCTTTAGTAGATCAGAGTGTGGAGGGCCCAGTGGGTCCCCAAACCAAGTTCATATAGACATCAACTAGGTAAGGAAATTATTTATTGGTATCTTTTATTAAAAACAGGTGAATTTGAGCTACTCTGGTGTCATTCCATTTTTATACTTTTATGGTTCTGATTAACTTTTTTTTTTTTTTTTAAAGATTTATTTATTAGAGAGAGCATGAGAGAACACAGTGGAGAAGGGGCAGAGGGAGAGAGAAACTCAGACTTTCTGCCGAGCACAGAGTCTGACACCGGTCATTAGCATAGCCCTGAGACCAGGACCTGAGCCCAAATCAAGAGTTGCTCTTTGGGTGCCTGGGTGGCTCAGTGGGTTAAGCCTCTGCCTTCTGCTCGGGTCCTGGGATGGAGCCCCATATCAGGCTCTCTGCTCAGCAAGGGAGACTGCTCCCTTCCTCTCTCTCTGCCTGCCTCTCTGCCTACTTGTGATCTCTGCCTGTCAAATAAATAAATAAAAATCTTAAAAAAAAAAAAAAAAAAGAGTTGCTCAACCGACTGTATCAACTAGGCGCCCGGATGAATTTTGTTTTCTTTAGGGTGTATATATTTGTTTGTACTACTAATTAGGTGTGAAACAGTGGAGCTTGGCTATTACTCTAGTTGTATACAATTGGCTACTGATTTAAGAAAGAGGATGGGGTATATCAAGTGTAGGGATAAAATAATCAGATGTGCAGTTTAAGGAGATTAGGTATATAGTGGAGAATCATTTTGAAGAGAGGAAGACTGAGGACACTGAAACTTATAGGGACACTAAAACCTGTTCCATCTTGGCCCAGATTAGGAAGGTGGCAGATAATTAGGGTCTAGAATGGACGGAACTTGGTAATTAGCTATGGGTGAGAGAAGGAATGGGATTGGCAAGAATGACTTGCATATTTCTGGTTTGGAAACGTGATAGGGTAGAGATGAAAAAATGAGAGCTGGTTTGTGAAGGAAAATAGTTTAGTTTTGATAATATGGGGTTTTAACAACCAAGTAGAGATTTCCACTTGGCAGTTACATGTATGGGGTGGAATTTGAGAGAAGTTTGAACTGCGGGTAGATATTTGGGAGCAATTGCCATGTAGGTTGTATATTCTGTTAATGAGAATTGGGTGGCTTTCTCATGTGATTTCTGCTTCCAAATGACACACTCAACACAAATTAGCTTAAAGAAGAAAAAGGCTTGTCACCTCCCCCCCATACTTCAAGTTTTTAAAAAGACTAGAAATTCGGATCTCAGTGTTCAGATGATGTAATTAGGGGGTCTGTTTTATCTACTCTCCACTCTCTGGGTTTGATTTTCAGGCAGGACTTTCAACTGGCAGAGGATAGCCACTGGCAACTTCGGGCTTATATGGCTCTTACTGCTGCGGAGTCAAGATGTAAGAAGGCTATCTCTTTCCCAGGTGCATCTATTCTGTCATCTATTCTGTCTCATGGGACTACGTGGAGTCTGGGGTGCCATCATTGGCCAGGGCTAGCTTACTGTCCCGGAGCAGTCAGAGAGCCAGTTAAACACCAGCACTGAATGCCTTCCTAGAACCATGAGAGAAGGGAAAAGTGGTTGTTTCCCCCAAAGAAAGGATGGCTCTAGGCAGGTGAACAGTGTAAATCCACTATCTTTTGGCTCTTTACTTTTTGTTAAGTCATTTTTTGAGTATCTGAAGAAAAATACACACATAATAGCAATTCTGTGTATAATTACATGGTTATATTATTCTGCTATACACAGCAAAGAGCCTAGAACAGCCCTGAGAAATACCAGTGTAAGCCCTAGGTAGAGAAGATAGTTATTAAATCATTTCACAAATAATTGTCTAATTGTAGTTATATTAAGACTCATGGGGCGCCTGGGTGGCTCAGTCAGTTAAGCAGCTGCCTTTGGCTCAGGGTCCTGGGATTGAGCCCCGCACCGGGCTCCCTGCTCAGTGGAAGAGCCTGCATCCCCCCTCCTTCTGCCTGCCGCTCTGCCTACTTGTGCTCTCTCTCTGTCAAATAAATAAATAAAATCTTAAAAAAAAATATATCCATACAGGGGAAGTACAGGGAGCTTATGAGAGTGTGTAATAAAGAAACTTGTCTGTTTAGAGTATAGGTGCTTTGGAAGGCTTTCCTGAGAAAGTAGCCTTGAGAGTAAGACTGTAAACCAGGAAGCAGAAAGAGAATGTTTCTGAAAATATTCAGTAGTTTTTAAAGCAAACTTTTTTTTTTTTAAGATTTTATTTATTTATTTGACAGAGAGAGATTACAAGTAGGCAGAGAGAGAGAGGAGGAAGCAGGCTCCCTGCTGAGCAGAGAGCCCGATGTGGGACTCAATCCCAGGACCCTGAGATCATGACCTGAGCCAAAGGCAGCGGCTTAACCCACTGAGCCACCCAGGCGCCCTAAAGCAAACTTTTTTTGACTTTTAAAAGTTATAAAAGACATGCATCGGAGTGCCTAGGGGTGGCTCAGTCGGTTAAGTGGCTGCCTTTGGCTCATGTCATGATCTCAGGGTCCTGGGGATCAAGCTCTGCATCCAGCTCTCTCTCTCCCTTTGCTACTCCCCCTCCCTGCTCGGGCTCACTCTCTCTCTCTCTCTCTCTCTCTCTCAAATAATGAAATAAAATAAAATAAAATCTTTTTTAAAAAATATTTTATTTATTTATTTGACAGGCAGAGATCACAAGTAGGCAGAGAGGCAGGCAGAGAGAGAGAGAGAGGAGGAAGCAGGCTCCCCGCCAAGCAGAGAGCCTGATGTGGGGCTCGATCCCAGGACCCTGGGATCAAGACCTGAGCTGAAGGCAGAGGCTTTAACCCACTGAGCCACCCAGGTGCCCCAAATAAAATAAAATCTTAAAAAAAAAAAAAAAAAAAGGAAATGCAGCTAATGTGGATAATCTGGGAAATATGAAAAATTATGAAGAAGCAGAACACTTAAATTTTGGCTTCTGAGTTTTTATAAATTAACATCTAGTACTGGTTCTACCACTAAGTTAGCTGTGCAGTCTTGGATACTATGCTAAACTTATCTGGATCTCCTTTTCTTTATCTTAAAAAGTGAAGGGTACTTGGTGAACCTTAAGATCATTTTCTACTTTAAAAAAAGAAAGAAAGAAAGAAAGAGAATTCCCCAGCTTTAATGCAGAGCAGTTTCTTGCTGAAATTGCAGGTCGTGTAATGCTTTTGGTTGTGGTGACATCACTGGGTTTCTGACTCTTGGCTGTAGAGTCCCTCTTCCTGCCTTGGCAGTCATTGTAAGTAACGAAGGGAATGGCTTGTGGCCAGTGGTGTTCTTTCATGCCCTGATTTCTTATCTCATTTCTTGAGCATTTTTTTTTCCTCTAGCCTTTGGGTAAATTACCCAAAATGTTAGAAGCTCTCAATTTTGAAGTTAAGAAATCTGGAGACTTTCATAGTTGTGATACCATTTTATGTATGTTAAAATTTGTAGATAGTTTTCCTATTAGCAGTTAAGGTTTTTTGTATTGTAGGCCAGTAGTTTAAGATCTTAAATGTCTTAAATTTGCACCTAATTAAGAATATTTCAGATTTCTGGCTAAAAGAAGCTCTTGATAGAGTGTTAAAGGCTGTTAAACTTTGGTAAAGTTCTTAAAACATTTTTCAAAAAAATTGTTTAAAAGTGTCATGAAATGAAAATATTTCAACAGTAAATACTCAGAAGTATCTTAAATCAACAAAATGTAGTTGCTTGATGACAGTTCTTTTTATTTTGTTTCAGTAATCTTTCATGTAATAAAAATGTTGGGAAGAAAATTGCATGTTGAATTTATGCATACAATCTGAGTAGAGAAAAAGAAGTTAATCTTCCTGAAAGTGCTTTAGTCATCATTCCTACTTGTTAAATATTTTCCTTTGGTTTCTTATTTGCTTACAATATGAAATTCAGATTATCTCAGACTGGCCTTTTGCTCTGGTGCAGTCTGCCTTCTATTACCTAAGTATCCAGTTCTGGTTCCCTTTCAGAATCATTAGACCTCTACCATCCCCTATAGTGGGCAATACCGCATGTGGCTGTTGAACATTTGAAATGTGGCTGGTCTGAATTATGTACCACATTTTGAAGATAGTACCAAAAAGGTGTGTAAAATATCCCATTATGCTTTTAAAATGGTGATTCTTTATTGAAATGATGCTGTTTTGATATTTTGGATTAAGTAGGAGTAAAATTGATTTTTTTTGCTTTTTTTGTATGGCTAGTAAAAGAACTTAAAATTATGTATTATAATGGACTATACCTGGACTCTCCTTCCCCCTCTTCTTTGCTTATCAAAATGCTTCAAAATCCTATCTTGGCTGTGAAGCTTTCCTCAGTGGTTCATACCTAAAAGTTAGCTCTTTCGCATCATTATTTAAAGGCAGTCTTTTGGTGTTTCTTGTACCATTTATTAATAGATCAGATTTCTTTATTACAAGCCTTCTCAGCTTTTAGTCTGGTAACACCCCAATATAGTTTCCCTAACTGTATTATCATAGAGCCTTCTTTAGTTTCTTCTCTTTCTCTCTATTTTAAAGATTTTATTTATTAGAGAGAGCACAAGTAGGGGGAGCGGCAGGAAGAGGGGCAAGGAGCCCAATCTGGGACTTGATCCCAGGACCCCAGGATCATGACCTGAGCCAAAGGCAGACGCTTAACCAACTGAGCCACCCAGGCGCCACCCCCCCCCCCTTAGTTTCTTCTCTTTACAGAAGTTACACGTATTTGGTTGAAACTTCAGGCATAAAGTAGACAGTGAAAGTCTTCTGTAATCCTGCCTCCACTACCCCACGGATTAAAAGTGTTAAAAGTACAGAGTTAAATGCAGTCTTCCCCGCCCCCCCTTAGATTTATTTATTTATTTTAGAGAGAGTGCACGCTCCCACACACGGAAGGGTAGAGGGAGAGAGAGAAACTCCAGCAGGCTTCATGCTGAGCTCGGAGCCCAGTATGGGGCTGGATCTCAGAACCCTGAGATCACAACCTGAGCCAAAACCAAGAGTCAGACACAGCCGACTGAGCCACCCAAGCACCCCCTTTTTAAAAAAAAAAAGTTATATTTTTTTAAGTAATCTCTGTATCATGGGGCTCGAATTCCTGACCCTGAAGTCAGGAGTCAAATGCTCTTTGGACTGAGTCAGCCACGTGCCCGGATAAATGTAATCTTCCTTTTCCACTGTCTTTCTTTTTCTTTTCCTCTCCCCATTTCCAAAAAATGAGGTGATACTATGCACCATTTTTTCTATAACTTTGTATTCACTGAATAAATAGGAGGACTCTTTTTGTCATTAAATAGCGACTTACTCATTCTTTTTAGTAGCCAAGTAATATTCCCTTTTATGAATATATCTTCATTTTATTTACCAATACCCTGTTGATGACTATTTAGTCAGTTTGATGTGGGTTTTTTGTTTTGTTTTGTTTTGCATGGTAAACAGTGCTGTGGTGCTTGTACTTTTCCTGTGAGGCTATTTTTATTTTATAGGATGAATTCTTAGAAATGTGTTTACTGTAAGAGTAGCCATGCATTTCTGCTATAGTGCCAAACTGCTCTGCAAAATCTTTGTAACGATTTACATTCCAACCAACAGTGTCTGCGTGTATTTCCCCCACCCCCTCACCAACACATAATAACATCGGTTTGTTTCAATCTTTGCCAGTCTGCCAGCTGAAAAAACAGTATTATAGTTTTAATTTGTATTTCTTTGAGTAAGGTTGAGCAGAGTTTTATGTTTGTTGATTCTTTGCATTTCTTTCTCATTTGTTTATTTTTATCTATTTTCTTATTCATGTTGCAGAAATTCTTTTTTGGGGTATGGATATTAACTTATTCCTTGGCATTTTGCGTTTTTGTTTATTTGTTTTGTTTTTGTTTTTTGTTTTTTGTCTTTTTTTTTGGTCATTTGTTTTTCATTTTTGTTCAGGATATATAAAAATTCCTTTGCTGTTGTAAGAGTGTTTAGAAAAAAAAATAAAAAGTTTAGGTTATCTGATACTCTTCCTTTATTTTATAAGCTCTTTGGTGACTGCATTTTGTCTTAAAATATTTTGTTTTGCCCTTGGTACTAATTCAATGCTTTGTATACAGTAAGTGTTCAGATACTTATATGTGTTGATGGTGAATGGGTCCAGAATACATCACTGTCACATAAAAAATATTTTCAACTGAAGGTATTTGAGAATAGGCTTTTTTTCCTGAACTTCTTTATCTGCCTAAAAGCATAGCCTTGCAGAACAACTTGTCATAGAGCTGCTCCTTGAGCCAAAACCAGGGATGATTGATTCTTATCACTAGAGAGGAGAAGAAAGAAAAAGTGGCTTCACACCTAAACTGACATTGCCATATATATCATATCCACTCTCCTAAGGGCCCGTTTATCTTTCCTAAAAGTGATTTGTTTTCCCATAAATACCTTCCTCCCCTTTCTTTTCCTTAATAACATATGAGCCTCAAATTCTAATTGCCTCTTTTAGTCACATCTTTCTGTAAGCGCTGTTAAGTGAATGACAGTATGTTTTTTCTCTTCCTAATCTATCTTTTGTCCATTTAATTTGCAGTCCTCCAAATATAGAACTTAAGAGGGTAGAAGAAAATTTTTTCCTTCTTGGCAGTGGCCAGGTTGATTGTTTCTGGCTGCTAGGGCAAGGGATAATAAGCAAATGAAGTTTCTCTGTCTAAAAAGAAAGCGAGTTATTTTAAATATAAAGAGCCTAAGCCAAATTTCTTTAAACTACAGTTTTCAAAATGTGTTCTTCAAAATTAAAACTTAGTGAAATGAAGTGGTATGTATTATTAAAGAGACGTTCCTGTCTTCCTGGATATATATAGTCCTACAATAATAATGCTGTCTCTTAATCAAGTGGCATCATTATTCTAAATGTGTTGACTAAGACTTTGTTCTTTTTAAATTTATTCACTGTTTCCTAGTCTTTCTTAGCAGCTTATCAGTTTGTGTAGAAGATGGTTTGTAACATGTTCTATTGGTCACATCATTCAGAAAAAATAACAAAAAGTCATATAGTTAAGGTTAAATAGTGAATTTTTTATACAAAGAAGCTGTTAATTGCCTAAGAAGATAAAGGGATCTTGATACGATTACAGTGACTTCTGGATTCCAAATAACTTAAAACATTCATTAAACCTTGAATTATTTCTATGTTTAGTTGCCTATCTCTGATCTGTATTTAGTGTTCCATCCCTTACTACTCTCTGTTTACTGGGTTTGTGACTGTGCGCCAAAGTAGTTAATCTCTCTAAGTTTTATTTCCTCATATGTGAAATGAGGCTAATAATAGTTTTTTCACAGTTTCTGTGAAGACTGAATGAGCACAATTAAGCACTGAACACTATTTTACCACATAGCAATACTTGATAAATGTTTGTGTGAGAGAGTATTTGTGTGGGAGAAGATGAGGTCAGGTTTATCTTCAAAAGCAGTTTGAATGACTGCTATAGGGTCCTTGAAGATTACATTTAATCCTGATACCTTCTGGAAGTGCATGTTATGTTTATTCACATTATTAACATTTGAATTTGTAAAGTACTTTTGTGTACCAGGAGTACTGGCAAATTGATAATGGGAGGTTTTGTTGCTTTTTTGGTTTTGTGTGTTAAGAATTGAAGGCTAATAATGAAGGTTAATTGTCTCACCAAGGTCAAACAAATCAAGAGTAAGAAGTAGCAGGGGCACCTGGATGGCTCAGTCGGTTGGGCGGCTGGCTCTTGGTTACCGCTCAGGCACCGATCTCAGGGTGGGGAGACCGAGCCTCGCATCCCCATAGGTCAGCAGGCAGTGTGCTGGAGATTCTCTCCCTCTGCCCTTCAGCCCTGTGTTCTCTCTCTCTCAAAATAAGTAATTCTTTTAAAAAAATAAATAAATAAAAGAAGTAAATAGCACCGGACTTTCCTAGTTAACTCAGAATGGGGACTAGGACTTCAGAGTTAAGTGTAAGTCAAGGATTCCAGATTCTAAAGAAAGCTCAAGCACTTAGTGGTCTGAATGGTTTCCAGGGCTTATTAGGGTGTGACAGAAGGCTTTCAGAGAATGGAGGAGAGGGGCATTGTCCACGGATCCTTGGTGAGGATCATTGTACTTTTTGCTCCCTTCTTTTTCCCTTGAGGTGGCCTTTCCTAAGGAGTTTAGTGTGGGAAGGTCTAAGAGAACCAGTCCTGAGGTTAGGAATATGAGGGAAAAGTCGAGCAGAACCAGAATCCTCATTACCGAGACAGTAGTTGTTACACAACTGATTGGTTTATCTGTGCCTACTTGAGTAAGGGATAAAGAAAAGTGGACAAAAACCTCAGTGTGGACAGAGGGTAGCAGTGGAACAGCCTGTACTTGTGTTGGATTTCTGTTCAAGTGGGCAGTGTGGAAGGTAGCTAGGCTTTAGCCACCTTGACAGGGCTGGCTCTGTTGGAGAGGGGAGCAAAAGTAGAAGAAGTTGAGCTGAAGCAGATCTCTGGGTAGGGAAATGGGCAGTTGGATTAGAGCCTTTCGCCCCTCAGTTACCAAAGAGCTCCGGCCTGTCCCCAGAAGAAAAACCATCATTTGGCTGCCTGTTTCATAGTCTGTGTTAGCCAGGGCGGTGGTAGCCACCACCGAGGACTGCAGAAGTGGTCGCATGTTGAGACAGTTGATTCCCTCATTGCCCTCTCCTCCCCAAACAGATCAGACCACACCACTTCCCTGGCTGAACTTTCTTGGACCATGTGCCAAATCTGAATTTGAAGGGAAAGAGATGACTGTAAGATTGAAGATTAAAGTTTTTAAATAGCAATAAACTGGACTGGACTTTTTTTTAATAACTAAAAACTACTGCTATAAAGCTGTAAGAATTCTTTTAGATGTCATTAAAAGGTAGGATAGGGAAATTGGACCAACCATAATTGGAGGTAGAAGTTGGAGAAAAAGAAAACGTTTTCTTGTGTTTGTGCCAATTTCAGACCCTTATTGAAATCACATAAGTATTGGGGCACCTGGGTGCTCAGTCAGTTAAACATCTGCTTTTGGATTAGGTCATGATCCCAGGACAAGTTCTGTAGGGCTTCTTGCTCAGCGGGGAGCCCGCTTCTCCCTCTGCCTCCCCTTCACCTTGCTTGTGTGCACTCTCTCTCTAACAAATAAATGAATCTTTAAACAAAAAATAAAATCATATGTATCAGTTTAAGTTCCCACTAAAGCCCCGCTGACACCAGCCCCCATTCTTTTTTTCTGTATAAAGCAATTAGAGTATTATACATGACCCTTTGATATTCTCAATAGTTCTCTGTCCAAATACATTCCAATTCTGCACAATATAATTTTTTAACATTAAGGATATTTTAATTTTTACTAGTGCACTTCAAATTATAAACTGTATATCATGACCTTTTTAATTGAAACAGTAAGTAAAATATGTTATTCCTTTGTTTTATGGAGTTGGAGTTTATCGGACCTTGGAAACATTAAATAAAATGTAGTCAGTAAAAAGCCTTAGTTTATTTAAAAAATTTCTTTAAACTTTTTAAAAAGATTTTATTTATTTGAGAGAGAGTGAAAGTGAGAGAGATCACAGAGGGAGAGAGAGAAGCAGACTTGTTGCTGAGCAGAGAGCTGGTCTCGGGACTTGATCCCAGGACCCCAAGATCATGACCTGAGTCCAAGGCAGACGCTGAACCAACTGAGCCACCCAGGCACCCCTAAAAAGCCTTAGTTTAATATCTTTTACTCAGCATAGGAGATTTTGAATTTGTGATAAATTAACTTTCAGTATTGTTCACATAGAAAAGGTAAGTGAGTGTTAGTTTAAATACTGTAGAGCAATAAAATAAAAGATCTGGAGGTACTGAATAATACCTAACATATTGTCCTGACTCTTCCACTGGCCCTATTTTAAATGCTTTACACATATTAACTCATTTAATCTTACAAGTAGTCTATGACGTGATATGGTTGTTAGTTCCCTTTTACACAAGAGGAGAATGAGACCACAGAGGTGACCTAATTTGCCCAGGGTTGTGCACCTAGTCAGTGGCAGAGCTAAGGAATCACATGTAGGTAGTCTTACTCCAGGGACCATGTTCTCAACCACAGAATTATATTTGTTCTCAAAGAGAGTAGGATCATTTTAAGATGAGTATGTGTGCTGTACACACACACTCACACACATATTTTACATTTTACTTTATTTTTGCCTGCTACTATTGCCTGTTAATGTACGGATGGATTTGCCTGTGTTTGTTGGTGTGTTAATGGAGGTACCTGGTAAAACATCCTCTCTCCTCATGGTCTAAATCTATGTATTTGGTGGTTTAAATTTGATTGACTTTTGACAGTTGATTCCTTCTCTTTTTAATACTTAAATTTGTGGTAATGGTAACTTTTTGGTAACTTTTGGTTGGTATTTTTTTACTTCTCTGATGTTTGTTTTGCATCGTAGAGAAAACCGTATTCAAAGGCCACTGGAGTGCAATTGCTTTCTAAGCATCTATCCAGAATGCTTCCCATAAGTATTGTTAAAAAATTAGGGTTGTATTATATATCTCATTTCTGAGGTATCCACAAGTTTAATTGTTGATGATCACATGGACGGGCCTTTTTTCATAGCTTTATCTTGGCTGTTACTGCCAAGTAGCTGAGACTGGGCAGATATTTGCTTACCATAATTATGTGATTTGTATCACAATTCTTAGAATACATTTAAAATCTACCCTATGGAAGAACAGGAAGAAAAAAAGAAATACTGCCACATCAATTGAAAATGAAAGTGAATAAGCCCATCTATGGGGCAGTTTTGGGAGTCAGGAGGGTTGAGAAATGAAACCTGATTTTTTACCCGTTAATGATACCAAGACTGTCCCCTGGAATATTATTAAATTGCTTGTGTTGTTTCACAGAAGTTATTTAAACATAATTGATTATGGCATGTAGACATTTAAAAATAACCCCTTTCCTTACAGGCTTTTTCTTCAAAAGAAAAGAAAAGCCTTATTTGCGTCTTGATTACAAAAGTAATGCTCACTGAACAAGTATAAAGCATAGAGAAGTTCCGAGAAAAAAATAAAAATCCTTCATACTCATATTACGCAAAGATAACTCCTGTAAACATTTTGGTATGTGCAGTTTAAGTTAAAAAAAAAAAAAAAAAGCTTAACCTTTCCTTCTTTCTCCCCCGCCAAATGTTTCTATCATAACTTAAGAGTTTGAGGAAAGGTGAGCAAAACTGAAATTCTCTTCCATTAAGTGTGAATGTCTAAACTGAAATAGAAGAAACTTGGAATTAAGGTGGGGCTTAGTTCCAGGGAGGGGGTGCTATCTAACTAGGAAATTTGGGAAATTTGGCTGTCTTGTTCTACTTACCTGATTATCTTTTTTTCTTTATATTCTCCCTTTCTTCTGCAGCTTTGCAACTTTTAAGCTTTGAAAAGAAAGTTAAGATGGTTCAAATGATGTGTTTTTCTGTAATGACTAAAATAGAATATGATGTGGGGAGGTAGAACCTAAACTAAGGGAGGTCAAAAACCATATGGAAATAGAAAATCCAAAACCTCTAGCAGAATGAAGCTAGAAAGAATGGAATCTAAACACTGAAATTATACATCTGTGAGGCAGCTGTGCATTCTTTATTCATGGATTCTGTGCAGATATAGGGAAAGAAACTTTGAAAGGAAAGCATATCCTTAAAAGAATGAGTGTACAGTCTTATCAGTAATTATGATGTGTACTTTTTTAGTTATATAATGTATATTTAATTCATCTTTAAATGAGTTATTCCTCTATTTTGGGGGTTATAAAAATTCTTGTCTGGAAATAACATCACTTTTTTGGGTTAAATGTAGATTTCCTATTTATATCTTCAGCCCTGAATCAACATTTTATTAAATACAGATCGGGCTGTTTTCAATGATACTGGGAGAGATTGATGCTTTTGTAAAATTTGTCATTGCTTTCCTTTTTGTCAGTGCTCAAGGATATGTGGCACTTTAATGTTCTGCCCTTCAAAACCAAGTCTTCTGAATTTGTTTAAACAAAATATGTTTTCAAAAAGTTAGGCACTTTAAAGCAGCTGAAATTTAAAAGGGGAAAGGCATGAAAAAGCTTTTATTTAGTCCTAGGATGCTTTGTAATTATTAACATTTGTATATTTTATGGTTTACAAAGCACTTTTATGTCCATTATCTCCTGTGATTTTCAGTGTCTTATTACCATTACTCTTAGCTTGAGAGACAGGACACTGTTGATTCGGTTAGAGCTTGTAGTAAGCTTTTGTGTTCCTCCCTCTAAAGGTGATTCTTAGTCAGGATTAAGAAATCATGGGAAAGTAGAACAAAAAGGATAAAGTCCCCAACATCTCATAATAACCATTGGTCATATTTAGTATAATTCTTCTCTGTTTTCTTTTTCTGTTCTTTGTTTTTTTTTTTTTTTTTTTTTTGCATGGTTTACTGATAATGAGGATGCAATATTTGTGTCCTTTCAAATTCACATGTTAAACACTTCTGATAAAAAATTGCTCTTAAAAAAATTGCTCTTAATTATTTTTTTGGGTGCTCTTTCAGTAAAATTTTTCCCTACTTGAGGGAAAACATTTTATCTTAGGATCACTATTTCTATGTATATCTATAACATATCTATAACATATATATGTAAATATTTATATATCCATGCTCTTTTTTAAAAAAAACATTTGAGAGAGAGCGAGAGAGAGCACGAGTTGGCGGGAAGGGCAGAGAGAGAGGAAGAAGTAGACTGTCTGCTGAACAGGGAGCCCCACGTAGGACTGGATCCCAGGACTCTGAGATTGTGACCTGAGCCGAAGGCAGATGTTTAACTAATTGAACCACCCATGCACCCCTCTATCAAAGCTCTTAACCACTATATATGAAGGTGTGTATTGAAGTCCATGTTTTTTATATATATACACACGCGCGCACACACACACACACACACACACGTGTATATATATATGCTGGTATACATTATTTTATTTATTTATTATTTAGTGATTATTTAGTGATTTTTTAAAAAAGATTTCGTGATTTTTTAAAAAAGATTTTATTTATTTATTTGAGAGAGAGGGAGAATGAATGTACATACAGAGGGAGAGAGAGAAGCAGACTTCCTGCTGAGCAGAGAGCCCAATACAGGGCTTGATCCCAGGACCCTGAGACCAAAAATTGAGCCAAAGGCAGATGCTTACCTGACTGAGCCACCCAGGAGTCCCTATAAAATTTAATGTTATTTATATAGTGGTTTAGGACACGGACTCCTCTTGGGTTTAAATTAAACCAACTCTTCTTGGTTTAAATCCCAGGTCTGCTTCTTCCTAGCTGTGCAATTAGCAATTTTGGCAAACTGATTTGACAAACATCTCTATTTCCTCCTCTATAAGATAGGAATAATGCTCCTTAACTCATGGAGTGGTTTTAAGATTTATATATATGTTTTATGTTTTATATTTTAGAACCATATCTGACCCATAATAAGCAGTGTGTAAGTTTATAATTTTAGATCAGGGACCATAAGCAATCATAAGCAACACAAAGAAAAAGTTAATAAAGAGCACCACACCCAGTGAGGATAGAATATGACCATTTTTTGGTCATAAAGCAAGCCTCAACAGATTTCAAAGGATTGAAATCATTCACAGTGTCCTCTGACCATAGTAGAATTAAGTTAGAAATCAGTTACAGGCGCCTGGGTGGCTCAGTGGGTTAAGCCTCTGCCTTCGGCTCAGGTCATGATCTCAGGGTCCTGGGATTGAGTCCCGCATCAGGCTCTCTGCTCAGCAGGGAACCTGCTTGCCCCCACCCCACCCCTCCCCACCCCCGCCTGCCTCTCTGCCAACTTATGACCTCTCTCTGTCAAATAAATAAGTAAAATCTTAAAAAAAAACAAAAACAAAAACAGAAATCAGTTACAAAGAAAAACATTTGAAATTAAGCAATGTACTTCTAATTCTAAATCCATGGATTAAATAAAAAGTTATGGAGGAATTAGAAATTAATAGGTTCAATAATAGTGAAAATACATGTCATAGCAAAATTTGGGACAGTTAATTTTATACTTAGGGGAAATGTTACAGCTTTAAAAATATGTATCAGAAAACTAGAAAGGCTAAAGATCAATGATTCAAATGTCAAGAAATTGAAATGATTGGAATTCCTCTTAATTTTCATTGGATAGAGTGGGAGAATTTTAGTTTTATATTTTACATCAAATTCCTTTTTTAATAAGGGGAAAGGTATGATAGAAATAGGTTTACTTTGTTTTCCTATTAGTATTATTTTTAATATGTATGTATGTATGTAAGCTCTACACCCAGCATGGGGTTTGAATCCATGAACCCAAGAACAAGAGTTGCAAGCTCTACCAACTGAGCCAGTCAGGCACCCTTCGCTATTAGTATGTTTGAACTTCCTCTGCCCCATAGCTTCATTTTTAGTTTTCTTGGTTTCTAGGAGGATTTACCTCAGTAACCTTTCTGAAAACCTTTCATTTTCTTGGCCATTCCATAGAACCCCTAACTTTTCTAAGGAGACCAGGCTTCAGAGAAAAGAACTTTGAGGTGATTAGTTTTCATCTTGGTAATTATTTCTAAGTCTTTAAGACTTGGAAAGTTTAATTCAGCTTGGTAAGTATGTAATGAGTACCTGTTATAGACCCATACCATCCAGACTGGTTACTATTTAATGGTGGATAACATTGTCCTGAGTTCTGCTTTCATGGATCCAGCTTATGCTCTAGTGGGGGAAACCGGCATTAAAAAAAAAAAAAAAATCACAAACCCACCCAGGTATAAGATTACTATGTGATATTGGTGCTAGGAAAGAAAAGGTTAGAGGGCTAAGGGTAGATAATAGGAGACCTAAGCTTATTTATGTTGAGAATGTAGTGAGATAATGTACAAAACTGATTAGTAGGATAAAGTGGGGGATATAGACCCATGAAGAGTCACAGAAAGTATATTTTAAAAGAAGAAGGAATAAATCTTAAAATGTGTTATCATGACTGACTTAAATTTAGCAGTCCAGAGGCCTGAGTAATTACCCTTAGTTCAATATGACTGGTTGGGTAGTCTTACTCAGAACATGCTTCAGGTCTCAGTTCTCTGTTCTATAGAATGAAAGGTCAGGACTAGACTAGGTGATGGCTAAGTTTCCAGTTTCAAAGTGCTAAGTCCATTGAAACTTTTATTAATATTTTAAAGGGTTTTTTCCTTCTGATTATGAAAACCACATTGTTATTTTTAGAAAAATTTGGAGACTGTAGAAGAGAAAGACCCTTTCCCCCAAATTTATTTGTACTAGAAATGTCAATTTTATTATAAAAAGAAAATATATCAGAGAATGGGACTTCCCACAGCTCTGGGAGCTAATGGTCAGCAGGACAGTATTAACCAGGTTTGGCTAAATTATGCCTCATTAATGAACAAAATCCTAGAATTTCATTGGCTAGACAGAGCAAAAAGTTCATTTCTCATCCCATGTACAGCTTGAATGAAGTAGGCAGTTGAGATGAAGCCTATCATAGGTTCTGTCCTCTTGTAGCTGGCCCTCTGGAACACATGGCTTTCTTGGTTGCAGTGAAAGGGAAGAAACATTGGAGGGTCTCGTAATTAGTAATCAGGAAACTTTAGTCAGAACTAGTCATTTGGCTTACCTAACTGCAAGAGGATAGAGAATGTAGTTCTCCCTTACTCCTGGAAGTAGAGGAGGCCTGGCTGTGGGTAAACTTTAAAAAGCCTTTCAACAATGACCTTTCTTTCCCTGGCTGTAGTTGAGTAGAGTGATGATGGAACCCTGATCCAAGTGGGGCTGTTTGGCTTGTTTGGCCTAGGAATTTGCTTAGGGTCATTGGAGACTGCTTGAACTTAGTACTAGAGTGCTTAGGTCATTAGACACAGATTCAAGGGTGGAATTCAAGTAGCTGAGTGATCAGAAGTGAATATATAGAGAGAACATTGAATCAGATGCATTGCTGAAATAAGGAATTGTGTAGCTATGGGGAGGAAAAATAGCTACTGGTATTCATTGGCTTTACATTTCTAAATTCTGGATCATTAATGAAGACTGGTTGTTGTTCCTTCAGAGATTTCTTTCTTTTTTTTTTTTTTTTAAAGATTTATTTATTTATTTATTTGACAGAGAGAGATCACAAGTAGGCAGAGAGGCAGGCAGAGAGAGAGAGGAGGAAGCAGGCTCCCCGCTGAGCAGAGAGCCTGATGCGGGACTTGATCCCAGGACCCTGAGATCATGACCTGAGCCGAAGGCAGCGGCCTAACCCACTGAGCCACCCAGGCGCCCCCCTTCAGAGATTTCTTAAGAATATGTATGCTTTCCCAGCACATGGGATAGTCACAAAAAATGAGCATGTTTGTGCCACAAATCAGTAGATTTTCAGAAAGCAAAAATAAAATAGGTTAATTTATATTTTCTGACCATAGTGCAGTAGAAATGAGCAGAAACAGGATGCCCCCTCAAAACAGAACCATACAGACCAAAAAGAACAAAAATCCAAAACAGAAGCATCTACTTCTTTCAGAGCAAGGGAAGAGACATATCTTTTAAATAACTTAAAGAGATGATTATAACTGAAGTCACACAATTTTAGCAGTTAATTACAGTGAGAGCACTACATATCAATGTCACCAATGTGAAACTTTATGGAAAATTCATAGCAGTTAAATATTAGTAAACAGGAAAGATTAGAGCTGAATGAACAAGATATTCATTTTAACCTGATTAAAAAACAAAATACACCCAAATAAAGTAGAATGAAGGAATTAATAAATACAAGTTAATGATAAATAGAACAACTTTTTTTTTTTTTTTTTAAAGATTTGATTTTTATACCTAGCTTGGTGGTTGGGATTGTAACTCTTAAGATCAAGAGTAGTATGCTCTACTAACTGAGCCAGCCATGTGCCCCCAAAATAAAACAGCTCTTGACAGTAAAATCAAAGCTGGCAGATTCTGGGCTGGCCTGGTTAAGAAGAAAACAAGCTGGAGGCCAACATTACAGACGAGCCAGGGACACCTCCATAAGTTCTGAGATGGGAGCCTCAGAAGAGGATATTGTATGTAACTTCATGCCACACATCCTAGAAATTAATGAAACAGATTATTTCCTGGGAAAATGTAAATTACTAAAATTTTCAGAAAGAATAGAAGAGCTCAATAATCCAGTAGCTGATGAAGAAATAGAAAAAAATTGTTGGGCGCCTGGGTGGCTCAGTGGGTTAAGCCGCTGCCTTCGGCTCAGGTCATGATCTCAGGGTCCTGGGATCGAGTTCCGCATTGGGCTCTCTGCTCAGCAGGGAGCCTGCTTCCTCCTCTCTCTCTCTCTGCCTGCCTCTCTGCCTACTTGTGATCTCTCTCTGTCAAATAAACAAATAAAAAATCTTTTAAAAAAATAAAATCTTTAAAAAAAAATTGTTGAAGATATACCCTTCAAAAGGGCCAGATATTTTTACAAGACATTAAGTAATTGATGATCCATGTGTTACACAGATTTCCAGAGGAAAGAAAAAAAATGTAAAAGAGAAGGTGCCCTTTGAAGCAATCATAATTCTGTTAGCAAAAACATAGCACAGGAAAAGAAAACAATAGGCCATTTTCCTTTATCACCTATTTATAAGATCTAAAATAAGATAGTAGGAAACTGAATCCAACAGTATGTCAAAACTGTGTAGGGAAAAACTCACCATGGGATTCAAGGATGATTTGATCTTAGCAAACCTTTCAGTATCATTTATACTATATTGGTAAATCAAAGAAGGAAAATCGTATGATCATTTCAATTGATAACAAAAGATACCAGATAAAATTCAGTAACCACTTCTGATAGACTAGGAAAAGTAGGAAACTTACTCAGATTGATAAGGGGTAAAACCCACCTAGAGCATGTAGTAAACCCGACTGGTAAAATACTGTGAAAACTTTCTGAGAACAACACTAAGCTCATTTTTAAAAAAAGATTTATTTATTCATTTTAGAGGGAGAGAGAGTGAGCTAGTGAGCGGGGGGAAGGGCAGAGGGGGAGAATCCTCAAGCCAACTACCCACTGAATGGAGAGCTAGGCAGGGGGGCTCCATCTCATGATCCGTGAGATCATGACCTGGGCTGAAACCGAGAGTCAGACACTCAACCAGCTGAGCCACCCAGGTGCCCCCACTAAGCTCATTTTTATTGCTTCTGTTAAGCATTTAACTGGAGGCTCCAGCCAATGGAATAAGAGGCTGAAGGAAAAAAGGCATAGATCTTTAAAAGGGAAAATCAAAACTTGTATTCTTTGCTTGTGCTCTTTGCAGAGCATGTAATCTACCTAGAAAAACCAGGAGAATCAATTGATAAACTTGGAACACTGATAAACAAGTTCAGTACAATGGCATATACACGGCGAAGCAAAAAATCTGTAGGTTCCTTATACATCAGCAGTAGCCATTCAGCTTCAGAGAAGTATTGCCATGTTTGCTACTTTCGGTAAGTGCCCAATAACCATGGCCTGCTTTGCAGTTTCCTGTCCCAGGTGTGTTTTGAAGCATGAAGAGAGAGCTGAAGGAAATGAAGCTTCCAGTTTCCTGCTTGCCTTAACACAGAAGTCAAATATTTGAGGGCCTTACGAGGCTAATTGCTTCATGACAGCCCCACATAGCTAAAAGCATTCCCTGCAATAGCCATCCTGCCCTGCTATAAAAGTTTTTTTGTTTTTAGACAGCATTTTCTGAAAGAATACATCACTAAGTCTCTAGAGAGCCCAGAAGTCCAGCCCTTAGTGTCCTGCAAGAATACAGGAGACTATATTAAGGAAAAGAGAAAGGATTCCCCTAAAAATAACTAGTTTTTTTTTTTTAAATGTAATACACACTTGCAGCAAACTGTTTAAACAATGTAGAAAAGTAAGCTTTCTCCCTTTCTTCCTTTCTTGCTCCTCCCTCCTCAGTTTACTTCTCATTCTAAATCACAGTTGGCCACTTTGTGTCCTTCTAAAATTTTACAAAAGTATATTTCCATTTTGTGTGTGTGTTTTATACAGATGGCATCATGCATTCTGTGTTGCAACTTGCCTTTTCCACTTAACATTTTCTGTGTCTCCCTTACTCTGTTTAAACTCTCATTGAACTTACGGGAACCTAAGGCTGTGTTGAGTCTCTTCAGCACACCCTTTTCTTCCACTGCCCTTCAACCCCTGGAGCCTTTCTGTTGTGCCTCATTTTCTGACCATTCAATTCCTCTTCTTGCTCTCAAGTGTTCTGAAGTTTTTTGGGCAGTTTTTCAGACCAGTGTTTTTAAGTGTATAAACTAAAACACAATTGGATTTCTAAGGAAACCAAGTATATTGAAATACAGATGTTAAAATAATTAAACTTTTTTAGCTATAGTAATATGTATGTTCTTTTATTAACTCATTAACCCAGTGGTGTTTTGTTTTGTGTTTTTTTTTTAAAGGTTTTATTTATTTGGCAGAGAGAGACGCAGTGTGAGAGGGAACACAAGCAGGGAGAGTTGGAGAGGCAGAAGCAGGCTTCCTGCTGAGCAGGGAGCCCATGAGGGGCTCTGTCCCAGGACCCTGGGATCGTGACCCAAGGCAAGATGTGGTTTGTGACCAAAGGCAAGATGCTTAACGACTGAGCCACCCAGGCGCCCTAGTTTATTTTAATTCTTGATCCATCTCAGCATCCAGGTGGCCGATTCTTCCACTGCCTTCCTAGTCTCTTGTTTCCTTGACCTCTGCCAATGTTTTTCTCTCTACCTCAGCCACCCTGACCTCAGGTCTATTATACAATAGTAATGTGATCATAATCATAAATCCATAGTTTCAATTTCAAGTACCCTACTCTGATCATCACTTCTCATCTTTCCAGCTCATGCCTTCTAATATAAGCATTCCCTTTACCTCACTAGGGCTTACAAACCACTGACCCTATTACTTTTTTACTGTTTCTCACCACACTCCCCGCTTATGTTCTCACTCTGCTTCTTACTCAGTTTGAAGTCTGTGGTCAGTCATAATGGTTTAGCTGCGAATATTCCCAACACCCTTGCCCTCACTTGCTTCGTTGCTTAGTTGAGAAGCTCCAATGTTGGGTAAATCCAGTTGTGCTTACCCTGTACTTTGAGTGTGTGTGTGTGTGTGTGTAGTAAAAAACTCGTAACATAAATTTACACTCTTGATGACTTACGTGTACACTACAGTATTGTTAATTATGTGCACTACAGTATTGTTAATTATGTTAATTGTTACACAACAGATCTCTAGAACTTTTTTCAGCTTGCCTGACTGAAACTATACTCATTGAAGAGCAGCTTCCCATTTCTCCCTCCCCTAAGCCCCTGGCATCTGGCCATACTTCAACTTTCTGTTTCTGTGCGTTTAATTACTTTAGGTACCGCATGTAAGTGAGATAAGGCTGTACGTGTCTTTTTGTGATTGGCTTTTTTCGTTTAGCATAACGTCCTCAAGATTCATCCATGTTTGTAGCATAGGACAAGATTTCCTTGATTTCTAAGGTTGAATAATACTCCATCCCATGTGTAGACCACATTTTCTATGAATCTGTTGATGGACATTTAAGTTTTTTCCCCTTCTTGGTTTGTGAATAATGCCACAATGAACAAAGGTGTACATGCCTCTCTTTGAGATCTTGTTTTCAATTCTTTTTGAATATATACCCAGAATTGCCATTGCTGGATCATATGATAATTTTGTTTTTAATTTTTGAAGAGGATCCATGTTGCTTTTCCTTAGGCTCCACTATTTTACATTACCACCACCAGCAGTGCACAAGGATTCTAATTTCTCCACATCCTTGCAACACTTTGTCATTTTCTGGTTTTTAGTAAGGGCCATGCTAATGAGTATGAGGTGATACATCATTGTGGTTTCATTTGGATTTCACTGATGAGTTTCACTATTAGTGTTAAGCATCTTTCAGATGCCCATTGGCTATTTGTATGTCTTTGGAGAAATGTCTATTCAAGTCATTTGCCCATTTTTTAATTAGTTTCCTATTATTTGTTACAAGTAGGAATTCTTTGTATATTCTGGTTATTAATACCTGTCCAGTATATGATTTGCAAGTATTTCTCCCACTCGATAGGTTACCTTTTTATTACCCTGTTAATTCCTTCCTTTGCTGTGAAAGTTTTTAAGTTTTGACATAGTCCCATTTGTCCATTTTTGTATTTATTGTTGTTACCTATACTTCTGGTGTCATTTTCAAGAAATCATTGTTTTTTGGCTTTTTGGTTTTGTTTTGTTTTAGATTTTATTTATTTGACGGAGAGAGCGAGAGAGAGGGAATACAAGCAGGCGGAGCTGTAGAGGGAGAACAGGCTTCCCGCAAAGCAGGGATCCTGATGTGGGGGCTCCATCCCAGGACCCTGGGATCATGACCTGAGGCAAAGGCAGACACTTAAGGACTCAGCCACCCAGGCACCCCTAAGAAATCATTGTTCATCCCAATGTCATGAAGCTTTTTCCCTGTATTTTCTCTAGGAGTTTTATAGTTTCATATCTTAGGCTGAAGGCTTTAATCCATTTTTTAAAAAGATTTTATTTATTTATTTGAGAGAGAGAAAAAAAGTACAAGCAGGAATGAGGGAAGAGGCAGAGGGGGAGAAAAAGGGAGAGAAAGAATCCCAAGCAGACTCCCTGATGAGCGCAGAGCCCAATACAGGGCTTGATCACACAACCCTGAGATTATGACCTGAGCTGAAATCAAGAGTCAGATGTTCAACCAATTGAGCCACCCAGACGCCCCTCTTTAACCCATTTGGAATTAAATTTTGTAGATAGTGTAAAGTAAGGGTCTGTCGTCTTCTTTTTTTTTTAATGTGGTTATCCAGTTTCCCCAGCATCATTTGTTGGAGAGACTAGCCTTTCCCCATTGTGGGGGTTTGTATTATTGAAGGTAATTTGACCATATTTTTGAGGGCTTATTTCTGGGGTCTTTATTCTCTTCTGCTGGTTTATATGTCTGTTTTCATGCTTGTAACATACTTTTTGATTACTGTAGAACTTTATGATGTGTTTTGAAGTCATAAAGTGTGAGGCCTCTGGCTTTGTTCTTTCTCAAGATTGTTTTTGGTTATTCAGGGTCCTTTGAGATAACATACGAATTTTAAGACAGTTTTTTCTATTTATGCAAAATATGCTGTTAGGATATTTTTCATAAGGATTGCATTGAATCTCTAGATGGCTTTGGGCAGTATGGACATTGTCTTTCTGTTTGTGTTTTCTTTAAGGTTTTTCAGCAGTGTTTTGTAGTTTTTAGTGCACAAGTCTTTCACCTCCTTGGTTAAAATTATTCCAAAGTGTTTTCTTTCCTTTTTTTTTTTTAATAGGCCATTATTTTTAATATAATCTGTTTCATGTCAATTTATTAGTACAAAGCATTGAAGTTATCCTGAACTGAAAACATTCTCTATATTGGTGAACCTGTAAATATACATCTTTCAGAACAAAAAAATCATTTCAGCATTTTTCTTCTTTTCTTCCAGTTTATTTTTTAATATTTTTATTGAAGTTCAGTTGACACACAAAGTTACATTAGTTTCAGGTATACAACATAATGATTGGACAAATTTATACATTATTCTGTGCTCACCAGTATATCTAATATGAGACCATTGACTATATTCCCTAAGCTGTGCCTTTTATTCTTGTGATTTACTTATTCCATAACTGAAAGCCTGTATATCCCACTCTCCTTCACTTATTTTGCCCATCCCCCGACTCCCTATTATAAATGAGGTTGTTTTCTTTTTTTAATGGGTTTGTTTTCTTAATTTCCCTTTATGGATGATTTATTGTTAGTGTACAGAAACACAGCTCTAGTTTTTGAATATATATTATATATCCTGTACCTATGCTGAATTCACTTATTCAACAGGTGTTTTCCCCCTGTGTGGAATCTTTGTGGATTTCTACATATAATATCATGTCATCTGTGAACAGAGATAATTTTACTTCTTCCTTTCTGTTTTGAATGCCTTCTTTTTTCTTTCCTTGCCTAATTGCTCTGTCTGGGGCTTTCAATAGTATGTTGAATGAATAGAAGTGGTGAGAGTAGTCACCCTTGTCTTGTTCCTGATCTTAGAGAACAAGCTTTCAGTTTCATCATTGAGTATGATTTTTCATATATGACCTTAGTATGTTGAAGTAATTAACTTTCTATTTCTAGTTTGTTGAGTGTTTTTATATGGAAGGTTGTTGGATTCTGTCAAATGATTTTTCTGCACCAGTTGAGACAATCATGTGATTTTTGTGCTTCCGTATGTTAATGTGGCATATTACATTTATTGATTTTCTTACACTGAACAATCCTTGCATCTCAAGAATAAATCCCACTTGGTCATGGTGTGTAATACTTAAAATGTTCAGTTGAACTCAGTTTGCTAGTATTTTGTTGAGGAATTTTGCATCTATATTTATCAGGAATATTGGTCTAAAGTTTTCTTTTTTAATAGTATCTTTTTCGGGCTCTGGTATCAGAGGTCATAAAATGAGTTTGGAAGTGTTCCTCCTCTTGAATTTTTTGGAAGACTTTGAGAAGGATTGGCATTAATTCTTTAAATGTGTGAAACTCTCTATTTGATCTTGGGCTTTTCTTTTTTGAAAGATTTTTGAGGAGTGATTCAATCTCTGTGCTAGTTACAGGTCTGTTTAGATTTTCTTTTTCTCATGATTCATGCTAGGCTGTATGTTTCTAGGAGTTTATTCATTTCTTCCAGGCAATCCAAATTGTTGATGTATAATTATTCATCATAATCTCTTAAATCTTTTGTATTTCTGTGACATCAGTTGTAGTATCTCCTCTTTCATTTCTGATTTTAGTTATTTGAATCTCTAGATGTTTCATAGTCCTTCTTAGGTCTGTCAATTGTGTTGATCTTTTCAGAAAATAAATTTTTTTTATTAATTTTTTCTATTGTTCTCCTGTCCTTTATCACTGCTGTAATTGTTTTTGGTTTCTTCCTTACACCTTTTTAGTTTTTAGTTTTTCTTTTTCTGGTTCTTTGAGGTATAAAGTTAGATTGTTGACTTGAAACACTCTCTTTATGAATTTTAGCCATTTACTGCCATAAACTTCCCCCACAGAACTGCTTTTGCTGCATCCTATAGGTTTTGGTTGTTGTGTTTTTGTTTTCATTTGTCTCAAGATATTTTCTAATTTCCTTTGGTTCTTCTTTGACCCATTAGTTGTTGAAGAGTGTGTTGTTTAATTTTCACATATTTGTGAATTTTCCAGTTTTCCTACTTGATTTCTATTTTCATTCCTTTGTGGTTGGAAAAGATACTTGGTATGATTTCAGTATTCTTAACTTTGTCAGGACTTGTTTTGTGGCCTAACATGTGATCTGTCATGGAGAATGTTCCATGTGTGCTTAAGAATGTGTGTTTGGCTACTGTTTGGTGGAGTGTTCTGTGTGTCTGTCAGGGCCATTTTGTCCAAAGTGGTGTTCAAATCCTGTTGTCTTATTGATGTTCTGTCTGCTTCTGTCTGTTACTGAAGGTGGGTATTGAAACTGCTGTGTTACTGTTTATTTCTCCCTTCAATTCTGTCAGTGTTTGCTTTTTCATTTGGGTGCTTTGACTGTACACTTACTTGCACTTTTGCTGCTGCAGGTGGCTGAAGAATTACCTTTGCTGATTGGCCTTACTTCCAGTTAGCAACTGTTAAGTCAGAAGAGCCCTTCCCGTTGCTCAACAGTAGTCCATTTACTTTCCTAGTCTGACCTAGCTGGTCATTTCAACCTCTTCCTCCTCAGACCTCTGACATTACCTTCGGCATTCTTTACTCTCAGTACACAACTTTACTTTTCATCTCACTGAGAGAGTAGCTGCCTTAAGAAGATATGCCATGTATTTTGCCTTCCTCTAAATGGAATGAGCTGACCATCCTGGTAGCAAGGGCCACGCCCCACACTGTGCTGCATCTAATTCCATCACTTGTCTCATCCTAAACATAACCTCTCTTTACTCCACTTTCCCTTCTATTGCTCTGTGCCCCCCCTCCTCTTTTTTTCCAAAGATGTTTCTATACTTTGTTTCTAGTTTTTGCCTCCTCTTATCTTTGAGTCTCCCCCCTTTAATTTGGCTCTCCTCCCAGCACCCTGCCTAACCTGCTCTTGCAAAGGTTACCCATGACTCTTCCTTTCTTGCTCTTAAATTATTTGACCTGTTAACAGTACTTGACACAGGTGGTCCCTTATTCTCTCCCCACAGAAACTTCCTTCACTTGGCTTCCAGGGCTGGTCCTCTTCTTTGTTTCCCTCTTAGTCTTTTGTTTCTCATGGAGCACCTCAAGAACCCAGTCCTTAACACCTTGCCTCATTCATTACCTTGATCTGATCCGACCTCCAGGCTTGAAACAGTCTGTGTTTTGATGATGCCCAACTTTTAATCGCCAGCCTGAATCCCTCCTGAGCAATATGGTTTTATACTTTGCTTGGAAGTCTAATAGGCAACTGAAGTGTTACCTTTCCTAAAAGGAACTTACCATTTTTTACCTCAGTAACTTTGTCATGCTTGTGATAGCCTCCCCTTGTCCAAGAATAATTAAAAATTGGGAACAGAACTATTTTCTTCTACTTTAAGTCTCTTATTTATCAACAATTTATTTTTGTTTTAAGGAGTGAGATAAAGCTGTTTTTTTTTTTTCTTTGAAGCCAGCCAGCCAGCCAGTTTTTCAACACTATTGAATAATCAGTGTTTAGCTGGTTGACATATCATCTCTATCAGTCTGTGAATGATATCAGAGCTACACATAACAATACCAGAATGATATCAGAGTTACACATAACAATACCACTTAACGTTCACATTACAGTTTTCACACTCTTTTAAAATGTATGTTATCTTGGGCGCCTGGGTGGCTCAGTGGGTTAAGCCACTGCCTTCAGCTCAGGTCATGATCTCAGGGTCCTGGGATCGGGCTCTTTGCTCAGCAGGGAGCCTGCTTCCTCCTCTCCCTCCCTCTGCCTGCCTCTCTGCCTACTTGTGATCTCTGTCTGTCAAATAAATAAATAAAATCTTAAAAAAAAACCAAAAAAACAAAAACCTTTAAAATGTATGTTATCTCAATTTAGATCACACCACCTGTAGTAGAATCACTGATAGTAGGTTAAAAAAATGGAATAATTAAACAAATTGTGTAAGAGTACAGAAGCGGCTCCATTTTAAATTTAGCACCAGGACAACACCCCAGTGGAGAAAAGGGCCACTAATTAAGCCTTGGATACTTGAAAAATAATTAACTTTTACATAATAAAAATCATAAAATTTAAAATGGAAGACAACACTAGGGTGTATAAAATACACGATCAACAGATGGAAGCTTTTAACTTAAAGAAAAATATTCAGATTTATTGGATTAGTACTTAGATTAGGATTCAGAGGTGGTGAACAGTTAGTTAACATGGGAAGAAATATTTAGTAAATTATCACACATGTAAATAGTGTCCTGTGCTTAATTCCAATTAAAGTTAAGTCATTGGAAATGAAATCTCCCCAGAGTTACACTACAAACCTATGAAACTGTCAGTTATATGATAAGAGGAAATAGCATATCTGTTTTGCCAGTATCATAATTTGGACCAATCTCAGGGGAAAGGAATTTGACTAAACATACATTTTAGGGGAAAAGGAAGTGGTGTACCATGAAACTGAGGGTTTGACCATAGCATTTCTGTTCAGCGATGCCATACTGTATCCCTAGCCTTGCAGGATTTGTTTCAAGGGAGCCTAGGCATAAAGTGAGTAAACTAGTAGACTCAAGGTAGGATTTGTTAGTGCTTTTTTGTTATTACTCTTAATAACAAATTAATAAAATAAGGTTAAGAAAAATACCATTCTATTCATGCTTTGAACCAAATATGTTTCATGTAAAATGGAATAGATGTGAATTTTTCTTTTCTTTTTGGGGGGTGGGCAAAGGAAGAGGGAGAGAGATAGAATCTTAAGCAGGCTCCATGCCCAGCATGGAGCCCAAGGCTCAATCTTACAACCCTGAGTTGAACACTTGATTAACTGAGCCACCCAAATGCCCCAGAAGTGGATTTTTCTATTTGGCTAAGTGGTATGTATATGGTGAAAAGCCCCATCTTATTTCATTATTTATACAACTGAAATATTAAAAAATTGTTCACAAATGATAACTGCCGCCCCCCATCCCCCACCGGAATTGAGGCAGTAATATAGCACAGTATCAAACATTGGTCTTGGACCTAAAGTGGAGACACAAACTCCTGGAGGTACACAAGTGCATGGATAGTTTTAGTGAATTAGCATGTGCTCTTTCTTAAACTTGATCTTCCTGTGAACCAATCTTTCAGGCAATTACTTTTTTCCCACATTTTTGTCCACTGTTGTCCTTCATTTTACAAAAGAATGGCATAATGCTTCCTCTGTCCCTGTTCTTACCATGATGCATTTGCCCTGTGGTGGAAGTACTTCAGGGGAGAAAAGGATCTCAAGATAATCCTAAGACGGTGAGACAGTGGTGCTGGACAACTGGATATTCAATTGCAAAAGAAAGGAGTTGGATCCTTACCTCATACCATTTGCAAAAGCTAACTCAAAGTAAATCAAAGATCTCATTGTAAGAGCTAAACTATGGAACTCTCAGAAGAATACTTAGGTGTAAATCTTTGTGGCCTTGGATTAGGCAGTGGTTTCTGAGATAGGACATCAGAAACATAAACAGTCAATAGAAAAATGTGGATAGATAGGTGTTCCTCCAAATTAAACACCTGCCTACATCAAAGGACACTGTCCAAAGAGTGAGAAGACAACCTACAGCATAGGTGGAAACATTTGCAAATCATGTCTGATAAGTGACTTGTGTCTGGAATATGAAAAGAACACTTAGAACTAACAAAAAAGTACCCTGAATTTTAAAAGGGGCAAAGGATTTGAATAGATGTTTCTTCAAAGAAGTTGTACAAATGATTAGTAAGATAGGTGGAAAGATAGATCGATGCTCTATAGCATTAGTCATCAGAGAAATGCAAATCAAAACCATAGTGAGATACCGCTTCACACCTATTAATTAGGATGGCAAGCATAAAAAGGGAGATCATAACAGGTGTTGGTAAGGATGTGGACAAATGAGAACGAACTCTCATACTGCTTATAGGGATGTGAAATGATGCTGCTGGTTTGGAAATCAATCTGCTGTTTCTGAAAAGGTTAGACATAGAGCTACTGTATGATCCAGCATTCCCAATCTTAGGTATATACCTGAGAGAGTTAGAAATGTATGTTGACACAAAAACTTGCACATGAAAGTTCATAGCAGCATTATTCATAATAGCCAAGAAGAGGAAACAACCCAATGTCTGCCAGCTGATAAACAGATAAAATGTGGTTCATCTATGTAATGGAATACTCATCTGTGAAAGGAAGGGCACTACTGACTCATGCTACATAATGGATTAACCTCAAAGCATTATGTTAAGTGAAAGAAGCCAGTGACAAAGGACCAAGTATTGTGTGATTGCATTTATATGAGATGTCCAAAATAGGCAAATGCAGGGAGACAGGAAATGGCCTAGTGGACTAGGTAGAGAGGGAGTTTGTGTGTGCTTGTTAATGTTATAAGGTTTTTTTTTAGGGTAATGAAAATGTTCTGGAATTAGATAGTAGTAATGGTTGTACAAGTTTGTGAATATGCTGATAGCCACTGAATTGAACACTTTAAAAGAGTGAGTTTTAATGGTATGTTTATAAATTTTTAAATATTTTGTTTATTTATTTGACAGAGAGAGAGATCACAAGTAGGCAGAGAGGCAAGCAGAGAGGGAGGAGGAAGCAGGCTCCTACTGAGCAGAGAGCCTGATGTGGGGCTGGATCCCAGGACCCTGAGATCATGACCTGAGCTGAAGGCAGAGGCTTAGCCCACTGAGCCACCCAGGAGCTCCTGTGGTATGTTTATGTATCTTCAGAAACAAAACAAAACCTCAGGGATTATTACTAAAGTGGCAATTCCAAATGTTGTTCTTAGCACTGAGAGATTAAATAGCATTAATCTTTGGGGAGTAAATTCATTAATGGCTTCCAATTTTTTGCTTCCAATGAAATTGAAGGCTTTTTCAGTTCCAGTTTTCAGGAGTAATAAGCTGCTAAATCATTAAAAATATTTTTGATGTTAAATCACTGGGATTTTTCAACAAATAACTCAGGAGGAATTTTAAAATTTGTGTGACTACTGACAAAATACCTACCATTCCCTTTCATCTATTTATATGAACGTAATTTCTTCATGCTTTTCTTTTAAAAAATTAAAAAACAGGGGCGCCTGGGTGGCTCAGTTGGTTAAACGTCTGCCTTTGGGTCAGGGCACCATCCCAGGGTCTTGGATCCAGCCCTGTGTCAGACTCCCTGCTCAGTGGGGGATCTGCTTCTCCCTTGCCCCTCCCCCTGCTCTCTCTCTCTCAAATAAATAAACTCTTTCAAAAAAGACCTAAAAGACAAAAACAAGAGTATGCCAAATTGTCTAATTTTAGCTGTAATTATTCAAACAGATGAATGAACTGGTTGAAAAAAGAATCTCCATCCATCTCATTAACATACATTTCTGGTAAAATTTTTACCTTTAATGTTGTTAATTTCTTATCAAATCTGTAATATGTTTGTCATTTAAATCCAGTGTGTATCCTAATGGTAATGATAATTGAATTCCAAGTAATTCTTTAAGCACTTAGAGGCTTATTTATGGTCAAAGGAAATTTTTTTTTTTTTTAAAGATTTCATTTATTTATTTGACAGAGAGAGATCAGAAGTAGACAGAGAGGCAGACAGAGAGACAGGGAGAGAGGAAAGCAGACTCCCCGCTGAGCAGAGAGCTTGATGCCAGACTCCATCCCAGGACCCTGAGACCATGACCTGAGCCGAAGGCAGAGACTTGACCCACTGAGCCACCCAGGCGCCCGGTCAAAGGAAATTTTTAAAAAATTTCCATTTAAACTGCAAACATGTATGACTGAGTGATATTAATAATAGACTTTCTAGGTATAACATTGGGCCAGAATGTCATCCCCAGGAAAACCACACCAAGTTGTGTAGTGACGGTTACCTATACTTTTATATCATCTGTACAAGGTTAGGATTTCTGCTGACATATGTGCTCATTGGCAGACTCTTTTCTAGCATTGTCAAGATTTTAAAAAACAAGAGTCTGGGGCGCCTGGGTGGCTCAGTGGGTTAAAGCCTCTGCCTTCGGCTCGGGTCGTGATCCCAGGGTCCTGGGATCGAGCCCCACATCGGGCTCTCTGCTCCGCGGGGAGCCTGCTTCCTCCTCTCTCTCTGCCTGCCTCTCTGCCTTCTTGTGATCTCTGTCTGTCAAATAAATAAATAATATCTAAAAAAAAAAAAATAAAAACAAGAGTCAGTTGTCTTAGTCTGTTTAGGTTATTACAAGATACCATAAACTGAGTGGGTTATAAACAACAGACATTTATTTCTCACAGTCTGGGGGCTGAGTAGTCTAAGATCAAGGCACTGACATTTGGTGTCTGGTGAGAGCCCACTTCCTGGTTCATAGGTAGCGATCTTTTCTCTGTGTCCTCACATGGCAGAAGGAGAAAGGGAGCTCTTTGGGTTCTCTTTTATAAGGACTGCAGGTTCATCCTGAGGTCTCTGCCTTTGAGACCTACCTCCCTGAGGCTCCACCTGCAAACACCATCACCTTGGGCATTTAGGATTTATTTAACACATGCGTTTTGGAGGGATACAGACATTCAGTCAATAGCAGTCGGTTATATAGTACAGTTGATATATTAGTTTTCTGTTGCTGCTGTAACAATTACCACATGCTTAGTGGTTTAAGTAGTATGTATTTATTATGGTACAGCTCTGCAGCTCAAAAGTCCAATACAGGTCTCATCAGGCTAAAATCAGGTGTCCGTAGGACTCTGTCCCTTTCTGGAAGCTTATGTAGGGGAGAATCTGATTCTTTGTCTTTTCCAGCTTCCAGCGGCCGGCCACAATCCTTGGTTCATGGCCTCCTGCCTCCTCATCTTCTAAGCCAACATGGTCTCATCTTTCTGACCCACTGTCATCTGTCTCTTTCAAACCATAGTTGGGCAAGGTTCCCTGCTTTTAAGGACTATAATTCAGTTGACACCAACAGGATAATCTTACCTCAGTTTCCGTACCCTTGATCACATTTGCAGAGTCCCTTGCATATAAGGTAACATTCACAGGTTCACAGGTTTGAGGGAACCATGATTCTACCACAATTGGCTTTTTTGTCCCTTACATTGCATTAAACTGTTTTATCTATTATGATAGGTGTAAGGATTACAGTTAAGTATATAACCATTGTGACCTTAGGCAAGCTATTTATTTCTGAGCCTGTTTCCTTTCTGGTAGAAAGTGGGTAATAATGTTTACTACTGTGTACTGAAATAGAAATAGTTTGGTGCTATAGACAGGAGTCAAGAGACTTCGACCACCCTTTTTGTGATTGTCTCAACTAAGCAAATTTGTGACCACCTAATTCACAAGGCTGTTTTATGGATCACATTATGTCATGAATGTAGAACTGCTTTGAGATGTATAAAAGTCATACAATTTTAGTGGTGTTTTAGGATACCTTTAAATATTTTTGACAGTGGTAAGACTGTTCAGTACATCCTTTTGATACCTGGCTAGCAAATTTTTTTCAGGTTTTTATTGTTCTCCAGATTTTCAAACTGGCTTGTCTCCTTTATTAAATTACGGCAAATGAAGAGATAATATTAAAATTTAAAGTATATATAACTTTCATGATTCTTTTAGATACTAAAATTTTAAATTCAAATTTATCCAAATTACTTGTAGTCTTATTTATTTTTTCTTCTGAAAACTTCTTAGGAGCTAATTACTCTCTTTATTGTAGAAACAATTACTAATTCCACCTTCTATTAAAATCTGAGCTGCATTTTTAAATCTTGTGTTGTGGGCCTTCACATAGCAAAAATAAAGTCTTCATTTATAAATGGCTTGTATATATGCTCAATGTTTGACACAAAAATACCACTATAAAGCCTAACTCATTTTATAAAAAGTGATTTGATTTCTTACTTTTTTTCCCCGTATGCTGTACTAGTGAATAGATGTTTCCCCCCCCCCCCCCCCCCCGAAGCAGCACAAAGATGCCATTTTGAGAGGTTAAATTACTTTCTAAATGTTGCTGTGAAGGAGAGAAGGAAAAGAGATCAAGTTACACATTCTTTGTTCCAGAGCCTACCCCTGCACTTCAAGTTTAGAGACGCACTGGTGAGGCTAGGATTGCTTTTGCTGCAGTATCTTCAACCCTCCCCCACTTAGGGAGCAAGATACTTAGATATTTTCTCTGACAGGGCCCCAGAAAAGAGCCATTTTAACTAAATATTTGTAAAGTCACTATTTTTTCTATTAAAGTCTTTACTTTTATGTAGTATTAGCTTCCAAGTAAGCCTAAACATTATTTCTTTGTATATTCAGAGGTATTTAAAGAGAAAGATATTTTCTTTGAAAAGTCTACAAAGTTACATTTTTATATTGCAGTTAAATGTAAATCATATTAATATTGAGTTAAATTTAGAGAGTATTTTAAATTGTATTTTGAGGGGGAAAAATAGCTTTCTTGGTTCAGAATGGCATGAATTGGACTGTTTGTGCATTTTTGAAATATGGTGGTAAAAAGGCCCCAGAGCAGTTACAGTATTTCTTTTGTTCTGTATCCTTGCTGCTCTTTGATAAATGAAGACTTTAAATAAAGATTTTTTTCACATAAAAACTGTCATAGAAATCCCAGTGCCATATTCTGAATGCTAATTTGACTTATTGTAATTTTTCCCAGTTTAGTTTTAGTAAGAATATAAACTTTTTTTAATTTTAAAGGAATCATTAAAAAATGTTTATTAGAATTTGAATATGCATGTTTCCTCTGCTGTCTGAATATAGAGTGTTCCTATGAGACCCTTCCTGGTAAAAACCAAAATGGCATGAAGTGACCAAGCAGCTACCATTAATTAATACGAAAAATTTTTTGAGCATTTCCAGACCCCCAAAATAACTTCTCTTAGGCTTTTTCTGATACCTTAGGACACATATTGCTAATGAATGCACAAAATAAAGCGAGATAAAGCGCAAGTCTGGCCACACTGTTCCAGACCCGGGGCAGCTTGCTGCTGAGAGGCTGAGTGCCGTTCTTGGGGAAGGAGCTTGGTGGCGCCCCCCTTCAGCTGCTGCGCCGGCTCCCTTTCTCTAATGGCTCAGTGAGAAACAAACACTGAATGCTGTTTGTGCTTTTGCCTTTTTCCTGAAAGCAAAAAATCCTCTCTGGATTTCTTTCAGTTAGCGAAAATAGGTACTAATGTAGGTCTTTCAAAAAAGGGAAATGGCCTAGTTTGAACTTTCAAAAAGTGGGGGATCCTTATATTTCATAAATATGTTTATATGTAACTAGTCCAATTTTTGAATGATTAAGAAGCCTAAGCATTATTTGTAAACTGCTTATACCTCTGCTTAATATTATCAGCCCAATAAAAAGTATTGCGTTTCCCTTCTCATTTCTAGGTCATTTTGAGTATTAGTAATGTTCCTCAATTTGCTTAATACTCTTCTAAAGAAGGTCACTGTCGTCATTAGTTAGATTATATTATAGAAATAGGCAGTCACATTTCTATCAGTCTTTTTAGTATTTTGAGAGTAGGTGTTGTGTTATCTAAACAGACTGTTGTCTCAACACCCTTTTTTTTCTAAAAGAGAAAAGATAACTTGTGATAAAAATTTGTGATTGAACTTTGGGACTTGATGTTCTGTTTTGTCCTGTTCATACAGGTTTTACTCTTTCTAGTGCATGATTTAGTTCTAATCTCTTCTTTTCTTTTTTTTTCCCTCAGTAATAACGATACTGGATTTAGCTTTCTATGCTGTGCCCCTAATTCTGCAGTCTTATCTCTGCTTCTCTGTTAATCACTCCTTTTCCCTCCTGTCTGAAAGTCCGAGAGACTTCTTGGTAGGCAGAGGCTGTCTCTTACCTTTTCGATGAAGCTTTAATTTCATCTGGGATCATGGGCATTTCTTCTTTTTCTCTGCTTTGGTAGGGGTTTTAATGCCAATTTGTACTGTTCATTTTCTTCCTATTTGTTTCCTGTCTCTCGTTTAATTTAAAGTAATTTTACTAGCCACCATTTGTGTGCATACAGTATGCCAAATACTGTGCCATTATGGGGGATCTTTAAAATAACCTGGTAAAGTAGGTATTAGCTTACAAGGAAAGTGAAAGCTTGGTTACATGACTGTCTGGCTCCTCTCATATCATTTATATGGAGTACCTTAAATGTATTTGGGGTTTGGGTGGTTTTTTTTTTTTGAGATCTTACTTATTTGACAGAGCAAGAGAGCACAAGCAGGGGGAACTGCAGAGGGTGAGGAAGAAACAGGCTCCCCGCTGAGCAGGGGCTTGATCCCAGGACCCCGAGATCATGACCCGAGTGAAGGCGAATGCTTAACCAACTGAGCCACCCAGGCGCCCCAAAATGTATTAGATGTTTAATAAATATGGGATGATAAGATGACTCCTGTTTTAGTTTACTTGTCCTTTTAAAGGCAGTTTTTGGAAGGGGTAAGAAAAGCTGAGTTTGTGAGGATTTGTGAATTTTTCATTTAAGTTGCATGGCATCGTCAGGACCACATGAGCATTTCTTTTGAACTTCATATATCTAAGTGTGGACCTTGTTCCAAAAAGATTGACATATGTTCCTAATATAAGACTGAATGAAGCAGGAAAGATGTTTAAAAGTGACTAGTGAGAATAGAGTATGCTGCTGTAGGATGTTACTTGAACCATTAAAAAAAAAATATATATATATATATATATATATATATATAAATTAGATAGAGGTAAACCTTGGAAAAAAGAGGAAAGTGGAGATAAATCTCTTGACAGATCTTTAATGTATTTATGTTTATAAGTATTTATTGTATTTGAACAATTTGTACATTTGTTATTTATTATTTTAACATAAAATCATTAAATGCTAGTGAGATCTGAGACCCATTTTGGATATATTTTCTTAAGCATGTTTTAAAAGTTTTTATTAATTATTCCTTATGTTAGGTGCCAGTTTTTTACTGGAAGACTGTGGCCAGTTTTAGTGCTTTACTGCTTTTGTACCTTCCTAACCCATGTTATTCTTACATATTTTTCTAAAGCCAAATTATTGGCTTATTTATCATAGTTTCCATATACTTAAAAAATTAACAGTAAGGTTTTTTTCTTTACAAGGTTTCAGAAAAGTTATATTTTAACCATTCTTTCTACATTATTTGATGAATATTCGTTCCTGGTTTTGGCTGTTTTTACTTTTGATAAACATATAAGGCGTGTTATATTTAAATGTTCATTGGGCATTGGACTTAAATGCTGATAAATGTTTTGTTTTTTAAAATACTGAATTTCATTTTTTTTTAAAGATTTTATTTATTTATTTGACAGAGAGAGATCACAAGCAGGCAGAGAGGCAGGCAGAGAGAGAGGAGGAAGCAGGCTCCCTGCTGAGCAGAGAGCCCGATGCCGGCCTCGATCCCAGGACCCTGAGATCATGACCTGAGCCGAAGGCAGCGGCTTAACCCACTGAGCCACCCAGGCGGCCCTGAATTTCATTATTTATGTGTGTGTGTGAGTCTTATAGGGGAGTGAGTGGCTTTGAAGACATCAGAATTGAATTTTTTTTTAATTTTTTAAAGATTTTATTTATTTATTTGTCAGGGATAGAGGGAGAGAGAGCGAGCGAGCATAGGCAGACAGAAGGCAGGCAGAGGCAGAGGGAGAAGCAGGCTCCCTGCCGAGCAAGGAGCCCGATGTGGGACTCGATCCCCAGACACTGGGATCATGACCTGAGCTGAAGGCAGCTGCTTAACCAACTGAGCCACCCAGGCGTCCCTCAGAATTGAATTTAAAGAAACTTAGAGTAGGATATATAAAATATAAATAGAATTGAGTATTTATAGAGATTTAATGTAATTCTTCAGACTCTCTTGTTTTTAAAGGAGCCACTTCACAGGAACAGAAGAGTTCATCTCTTTATCTCCCTGATTATACTGAGATTCTGCTCAATTTTTTCGTAGACTTGTACAACTTTATCAAAACCATATTAACACCCCATTTTAAGTTTCTTTGGTGGCATGTATCATGACTGCCATTAAATTATTTGTATGGACATTTCTTTAAGATCTGTTTCCCTTCCTAGAAACTGTGAGCCCCAAGCAGGTAGGGAACTGTACTTGGTTCTGTGTTACAGGGCCTACCACGTGGCCTTGCCCAGCATACATGCTCAGTAGTTCCATGGTCACAGCTGCCTGTGCTCTTTTGTTGTCCTTTTTAATTAATGAAAAGATTCTTTTCTTTTTTTTTTTTTTTTGGTAAAATGGTCAGTGTTCTTAGAGGCCCTAGGAAAGAAACATGAACCAAAAAGAAGAGCTGACTTCAATTTTACTTGTCTTGAAAATAATTATGACTCTTTCAGTGAATGGAAGGTTAGTGGACCTAAGGACTTAAAGAAATTGAAATGAAGGTTTAGCTGGTTTTTTTTTTTTTGTTTTTTTTTTTTTTTTTGTTGTTGTTGTTCCAAAGGATATCATTGCTCAATACTTTTACTTTGCATTTTTGTTATTGTGATTTAAGATGGTTGTAATTATTCTTGATTGATGATACCTGTCAAAAAAGCAAGCCTAATTAACCACTTCTGGATTCTGAGGGCAGAGAAACAAAAACGGAGCACTTTGTGAACTGTTGCAAGTCATCTGTAAAATGAGATAATAAAATCTACTTTACAAGGTAATTTTGGCTTTAATGAAATACCAAAGTGTGAAAATGCTTAGTAATGTGCCTGACCCACTGTAGGTGATCTATAGATGCTAATTGTCATACTTCTGTAGACATATGAAAACTTCTCAAGAACAAGTATAAATTTAAAGGTGAATTTCATTGCAATCCCAAACTAGTATCAAAATGCAAATATGATATATTACTTTAAAAAATAGAAATGTTTAATGGCAGTTGGTGATGGTCATAGGCCATTTAACCTCACTTTGAATCTCTAAATGAGTATCTTAGAGAAAAACTTACGAGGGCGCCTGCATGGCTCTGTTGGTTAAGTGTCTGCCTTTGGCTCAGGTCATGATCCCGGGATCCTGGAATCGAGCCCCGCATCTGGCTCCCTGCTCAGTGGAGAGCCTGCCTGCTTCTCCCTCTGCCTCTGCCATTCCCCCTTGCCCCAACTTGTGCGCTCGCTCGCTCTCAAATAAATAAAATTAAAAAAAAAAAAAAAAAAAAAGACTTGTGGTATCTCTGCTTGGAAGGAAGAATGACCTAAAATCAAGAAAAAAGTGAAGGAGAAATAAGTAAGCACACCCATTATGACCCCTTAACCTAGAGGTTGTAAACCAGTGGTCTGTCAGCTCAATTTTGTCCTGCAGGCATTTTATTTTTGGCTTATACTGTACTTTTTCTAATTAGTTGCAAACAAAAATTGGGAGATTTTGCAAAAAGAATATCCAGATGTTTGACTCATCTTGAAAAACTGGATGATAGCACCAGTCTTTTATTCCCAGTTAACAGCAGGTAGTGGAGCTAAGTAGAGGGTGCTCTGGTCTCTGGCACTCCCTCATGTCTCCCTAGTACTAAATTGACACTGCTAATATCTCTGTCAAAATGGAGAAACCTACGATAGAGCTGCCTGTGTTGTAGGAAAAACAGGAGAGCGTATACTTTTTTATGAAAATAAAGAACATTTTTACATGTGTCTTTCAAAAGACCACAGTTTAGGACTTAAGAAACAATTTATAGTTAGAACTATGATTAACACAATATGTGGAGAAGATGTGTAATGAAAAACTTTACTACAACAGGAGCTCAAACATCAACAGGAATTTTTAAAAAATGAGAATGAAATAGAGTTAGTGATGTTGCTGTGAGAAAAAGAAGTCACGCACATATATAAGAAGAGAAATTTCCTGGACGTAAAATCTCTTACATAAGCTGAGTTACTTAAGAATATGAAGAGAGCAAAGAAAATATGTTTTGAACACCAGTAATTCATAAATGAGTATGTATGAAAATATTGTTGCTTCAGAATTAAAAATATCACCAAGAGGGGCACAGGGAAGCCTAATTGGTTAAGTGTCCAACTCTTGATTTTGATGGAGTCCCACATCAGGCTTTGCGCTGGGAGCCTGCCTGAGATTTGCCCCCTCCCTTTGTCTGCCCCCCCCCCCCATAACCAGGAAATTTATAGGGCAGCTTGTATAAAAGTGCTAAATTGTTTTTGTTGAGGTTGATAAAAGCACAGAGATAATTATCAGCTAGTTAGCTCTATTTGTTTGTGGTATATAGGAGAATTTTCCCTGTTTCTCCTCTCTCCTTTAGTCCTTGCCTCCTTGTTGGTTTATTCCCATTAGCACACAATTGGAAGCACAGACTTTGGTAAGAAAGTCATCTCCCACTCTCTGCATAGCCACATGCTTCAGAGACTCAGCTGTCTGCTTGCTCTGCCTCCTCTCCCTCACCATTCCCTAATTCGCTCCAGTCCCCATTCTAACCGCCAGCACCATTTCATGTATGAAAACCCATTCTGGTCGGTGTCGTGACAAACTTCACGCTGCCAGGTTTTCTGCCTTCCTTCCTCTGCAGTGTCTCAGTGGTGTTTGCGCAGCTGATTCCTCCGAACGTAGCTCCTGCCTGCTGTGATAGGACCCCTCTGCCTCCCCCTCTTTTGGCCTAAGTCCCAAGTGGTGGCTGAGGAACATGCTTAGTTGGCACTGAGGATGGACTCTTGCTGGTTTAAGCCTTTACGCCCTGTGTAAATTCATTATATAACTGAGGTTTTATACCATGTAGTGCTGCCTTTGGGGCTAATTTATGAAAGGACCAAAGAGGATTTAGGGGGCGCCTGGGTGGCTCAGTGGGTTAAAGCCTCTGCCTTCGGCTTGGATCATGATCTCAGGGTTCTGGGATCAGGCCCCCCATCGGGCTCTCTGTTCAGTGGGGAGCCTGCTTCCTCCTCTCTCTCTTTCTGCCTGCCTCTCTGCCTACTTGTGAGCTCTCTTTCTGTCAAATAAATAAATAAAAATCTTTAAAAAAGGATTTGGAAAGTAAAAATAATGATGCTAAAAAGTCTGAACAACATTAGGAATACTTTCTGGAATATTAGGACTACTACTGTAGATACAAATGCTTGACTGACTGTGATGTAAATGGTAGGAGAAGAACCTAGGGATTTGACAGGGGATATCCCATTTAAATAAGTAGGGCTTGTTTTCTTTCTATAGAGTAAACATTTGCTTATAACACAGGCGATTTAACCAGTCTGGGTACAAGTAGCACTCAGACCCCGTGGTACTAGCTTAGGGGAGAAAAACAATTTTTGTAGGTAGTTCTTATTTCTTTACCTAGAATATTAATTTGAAAAGTTGAAATATTAATTTGAAAAGTATCCATTTTAATAACTCAGTACCAACTTAGAAGTTGTTACCTGAATTTTAGGTAATTTTTTATTCCAACTAAAGACAGCAGTCACAGAAATGTGAAAAAAAAAGGAGGTTAAGTACTTTTTATATTCAGTAACCTCCTAATCATTACAGGAAAAGTCAGTTGTCATATCAGAGTGGAAAATTGTTCTCCTTAAAATGAATTCAAATGCATAGAATATAATACTGTGATCTTACTGCCCTAACCACAACTCTAAAAGCACACCAGGATTATAATAATGTTGTTGGCTTTATTAAGATTGCTACATAAAACAGGAAAAATTGTATTCAGTAATATCTCCAGTAACAATTTACATCAGCCTTTCCTTTATGGCTTCTAGTTTTGATGTCAAACTTAAGAAATTTGTTCCCCATTGCAATATTATTTTCAAGTTCTTTTATAGCTTCACATTTTACATTTTAACCTTTTATTTATCTAGAATTAATTTTGTTGCATGAGGTAAGGATCCAACTTGAGCTTTTCTCCACATGGTTAGCAAGTTCTCTCATTACCTTTTACTGATTTGAGATGCCACTTTTATTATATTCTGTATTTCTGGATCTACTCTTGGTCTCCTTATAATCTGTCTGTTGTAGAATCACACTATTTATATTGATATAGCTTTCACTATATTTTAGTACTTGGTGAGGCAAATTCTTTTTTTGCAAAAGTGTGGGATATTCCAAAGTTTATTTTTCCAAATGTCTTCAAAGAGTCCTTTTGTCTGATTCCTTTCAGAAGCCTGTTAACATGTTTTCATTGATTTGGAGAGAACTGACATTTTGTAGTGTATAGTTTTCTAACACCTACAATGGCATACCTTCTTTTATTAGTCTTTTATGACTTTCAGTAAAATTTTGAAGTATATTTTTAAGTGCCACCATGAGATTGTTTTTCCATTATATTTTATAAACTCTTCTATTAATATATAAACAGCTTATTAATTGTTGTGTGCTTAAACCATTCAACATTTAACTTTTTTTTAAGTTTTAACACTTTTCCTTTTGTCCTTATGGGGATTTAAAAAAATCCCCTCTTTAATGATAACTGTTGTTTATGTTAACTGTTTAATGATCTTTAATGATAAAACATTAACTGTTTAATGATCTTTAGTGATAACTTTGTTAAATCAATTTTAGTGTATTGTCCGTTTGGGATTTAGATTATCTTAGAAGCACTTATAGGGATAGTACACTGAGTTTGGTTGATTTTTTTTTTTTTATATTGCAGTTTTATTTATTTTTTAAAGATTTTTATTTATGAGAGAGAGATCATGAGCAGCAGGGAAGAGTAGAGGGAGAAGCAGATTCCCCACCGAGCAGGGAACAGGACTGGAGACTTGATCCCAGGACCCCTGGGATCACAACCCGAGCCGAAGGAGCCACGCAGGCACCCTATATCACAAGTTGTAGAGAGCAAGGTTGGTGTTTGATGATTTCTTCAGTCTTTGGTGAACATGTATTTGAGCAAGTATTTGTGTTTTTTAAACATCTTCATTTGGTGAAATACATCTCAGATACCTGAAACCTATTTTGTTTTAGCATAGTATTCTATAGGTGGTTTTATTACTGTTCTAATTCTTTCATTGTTTTTTGTTTGTTTGTTTGTTTCAGCTTAGAATAGCAGAAAATTGTTTTCTCATATTTCTGGAGGCTCATATCCAAAATCAAGTTTTTGCCTGGGCCATGCTTTCTCTGAAGGTGCTAGGGAAGGCTCTGTTCCAGACCTCTTTCCTTAACTTCTCATAGCCTCAAGCATTCTTGGGGTTGTAAACGGCCATTTTCTCCCTGTCTCTTTTGGATATGCCTGTGTCAAATTTTCCTTCTTTATAGGGATACCAATCACATTGGAGTAGGGCCTACTCTAATGACATCATTTTAATTTGATGACCTCTGCAAAGACATTGTCTCCAAATAAGGTCACATTCTGAGGTACTGAGGCCTAGGACTACAATACATGAACTTATTCATTTTTGTTTTTATTCTGAAGTTCATAATTAGAGAAGATGCAAGAATTGTATTCTTGCATAGGTAAGAATCCCATCTATTCTTACCTAGATTTATCAGTTTTTTACATTTTTCTCATTTGTCTCATTCTCTGGTTCTCTCGCTCTTTCCTTTACCCACCTGCACACACTCACACACATGCTCTATTTTTGATGGACCGAGAGAGTAACAGTCACATATATCATGGCCTTATACCCTTTCCGCTGTAGTTTCTATTTTCCAGAAACAAGGATATTCTTATATGTAATCACACCTAGGGTATCAAATTCAGAAAATTTAACACTGATACACTACTTTAATCTATATCTCTATTCCTGTTCGTCAGTTGTCTCAACAAAGTCCTTTTTAGAATTTTTTTCCTTCCACAATAGTAGAGGATTGAATGTGGGATCACATATTGTGTTTAGTTTTCATATCTCTTTAATTTGGAGCAGGCCTGTCGTTATTCTAACATTTTTGAAGAATATAAGCCAGTTATTTTATACATATTCCACCATGTGGAGTTATCTGAGACTTTTTCATTTTGGGCTTAGGTGATGCATCTCTGGCCCAAATTCTCCATAAATGATAATGTGTCCTTTCTCGGGGTAACATATTCAGAAACATAATAACCCTCGCCTACTGCCTTGTCAAGATGTCCATTTTCTCCATTAAATAGTTATTATTTCCCTCATCACAACTAATGGTTATGTTTATCTATGGGGAGGTACTTGAAGACCATGCAAATTTCTTGTTTCTCATAAAATTTCTCCATAAAATTCCATTTATTCCCTTATAAAATACTGCTAGTTTCTCAGAATGTGACCTTATTTGGAGAAACTGTCTTTGCAGATGTCATTGAATTAAAATGATGCTATTAAAGTGGACCCTAATCCAATGTGATTGGTATCCTTATAAAAAGGGAAATTGAGGGGCACCTGGGTGGCTCAGTCAGTTGTGTCCAGCTCTTGATTTCGGCTCAGGTCATGTTGCAGGGTCTTGGAATTGAGCCCTGCGTTGGGCTCTGCACCCAGCAGGTAGTCTCTATCCCTTCCCTTCTCTAAAATAAATAAATCTTTAGGGGTGCCTAGGTAGCTCAGTCGTTAAGCATCCGCCCTCAGCTGAGGTCATGATCCCCGGGTTCTGGGATCAAGCCCTCTTGTCAAGCTCCCTGCTCAGCAGGGAGCCTGCTTCTACCTCTCTCACTCCCCCTGCTTGTATTACCTTTCTCACTGTCTTTCTGTCAAATAAATAAAATCTTTTAAAAAGAAAAATAAATAAATAAATCTTTAAAAAAGGCGGGGGAATTGGAACACAATCATCTAAAGAGATAGGGAGAAAATGGTCATCTCCAGTTATCTCACCGTTAGAGTTAACTGGAAAGAATATATAGGAACCAAGATCTGGGAATTAGGTGTTTTATTGGTACTGGTGTCATTGCTTCTTGTCCCTTTCAGTGAACATATTTAGGGAATACATTTTTAAATTATTAAAAGAATAATTTTAGTTTATACAGATACCTCCAATTCTAATCCAACCCCACAGGATTTTTTTTTCTTTCCCCATACCATATTCTAATTTATTGATTAAGTTTTAAAAATTGATGTATGATTTATGTATATGGCAATATATATGCATATATATATATAAAGTGAAATGCGCAGGTCTTATCTGTACAGTCCATTCAGTTTTGAAAAATGTGCACATTGCTATAACCCACACCCCATCAAGTTACTGATGAATAATTTTTTAAAGACTGTTTTTCATTGTGCGTAATATTCACTAACTTTAAAATACTTGATTCTTGAATGTGCTCATTCACAAATTCATTTTCATGTCAGTTGAACAGGCATAAGCATAAATGATTTTACTGGTATTACATCAGTGAAATAGACAAAAAAAGGTCATATTCTGTGGCTTAATATAAAAATAATTATTTCTCACCTGTCATTTACATTTTATTTTGTTAGAATTGGGCTGCAGAAATATTGACATTTCTTTAAGGATTGTATCACTACATTTTTCTAAATTCCAAATTGTGACGGTGAAGAAAACAAAGTGTGCCTTTCCTTATGAGTGGGTGAAGTACACTGTGGTTTCTGGAGTTTTGCCAAGTGTTTCTTAGAGCCCTTCTGTCAATTGGTGGCATTGTCCACAGAAATTTATAACTTGCAACAGCATCCTTTTTCTTTTTTTTTTTTTTTAAACTGGTAGAACAGGAATGGTCAGAGTTGACTAATTTTCAATGAGGAGACATAAATTTGATTTTAAAAGGGTATTTTAAAGTGGAGAATCTGTTTGATTCTTTGAATTAATTTTATAGCTGACTCTGTAAAGCCAGATGGGTAAGATTTTGCAGGACTAGAGAAATGACCAAAAGGAGGTGAGGGGAGAGAATTGGTAAAAATGTAATAATTTTGGTAGAAGAACCAGTAGTGAATAAAAAGCTAGCCTTTTTTCCTACAGGATTCCAAAAACAAATTATCCATTAATTAAATACTAAAAACCTAATTCTCATAGCTTTAGAAATCTGATAGAAGGTGTTAGAATAGATGAATTTTCAAAGCATGCTTAACGTAAGAAATGAAGGCAGCTCTTAATGCATCCAAGGGTTGTGAAGGTGATGATGATTATATCTGAGAGACTTGACATCTGAATGAAGAAATTGTTTAGATCAGAAGAAGAATGTAGCACAGTTAGTGATACACAAATAGAGGTGATTAATCATAAAAGTAACACAAAAGTTGCCAAATTAATCCATTGAGGAGTTAATTAGAAGTCAGTCTGCTAGTAGAAAACCCACGTTTATTATATTTGATAAGGTTTGTATATGAAAAACGTTTGGTTATTAATACTAACAAACTCATCTAATTCTTTCAAAAGTTAAGCTATGTATTCTAGAATGTATTTGATCAATCCTATGGTACATCTATCTGTGTAATCTGCAGGTATTAATATACTATATTCTAACTATTAAGAAAAAAATGATAGCTATTAAATAATAATGATATTTTAGGATGTGTCCTGATTTTACAGTTGTTAAAATGTGAAAAGATGTGTGTCTTAGGATTGATGAATTATATATTAATAAAATATATTAAGACACTCTAATATACACATACCGTAAATAGTTTTTTTTTAGAACAGTTTTAAGTTCATAGCAAAATTGGGCAGAATATACAGAGAATTTCCATATACCATCCCTTCTTCCATAGCCTCCCCCATTATAAACAGCCCCCACTAGAGTGGCACATTTGTTAAATTCATGAACCTACATTGACACATCATTACCCAAAGTCCATAGTTTACATTAGGGTTTACTCTTGGTGTTATACATTCTGTGTGTTTTGAGAAATGTATGACATATAACTAGCATCATAGTAATATACAGAATACCTTTATTGCCTTTAAACTCTTCTGTGTTCTGCTTATTCATCCTTCCCTACCACCTAATCGTGACAACCTTCAATCTTTTTATTATTTATTTATTTTTTTTAAAAAAAGATTTTATTTATTCATTTGACAGAGATCACAAGTAGGCAGAGAAGCAGGCAGAGAAAGAGGGGGAACAAGCTCCCTGCGGAGCAGAGAGCCCAATGTGGGGCTCGATCCCAGGACCCTAGAATCATGACCTGAGCTGAAGGCAGAGGATTTAACCCACTGAGCCAGCCAGGCGCCCAACTTCGATCTTTTTTTTTTTTTTTTAAAGATTTTATTTATTTTATTTGACAGACAGAGATTACAAGTAGGCAGAGAGGCAGGCAGAGAGATAGAGAGAGAGAGGAGGAAGCAGGCTCCCTGCTGAGCAGAAAGCCCGATGCGGGACTCGATCCCAGGACCCTGAGATCATGACCTGAGCCGAAGGCAGCGGCTTAACCCACTGAGCCACCCAGGCGCCCCTTAATGACTCCATAGTGTTGCCTTTTCCGAATGCCATATAGTTGGAATCATACAGTATGTAGTCTCTTCAGATATACTTAGTATTATGCATTTAAGTTTTCTCCGTGTCTTTTGATGGCTTGGTAGCTCTTTTCTTTCTAGTGTTCAGTGGTCCATTGTCGGGATGTACCACAGTCTGTTTATCCATTCACCTACTGAAGGACATCTTGGTTGCTTCCACCTTTTGGCAGTTATGAATAAAGCATAAATATTCTTATGTAGGTTTTTTGTGGACATAAATTTTTAACTCGTTTGGGATACCAAAGAGCATGATTTCTGGATTGTATGCTAATAGTGGGTTCAGTTTTTTAAGAAACTGTGACACTCTTAACTGTGTGGCTGTATCTGTTTGCATTCCTGTCAATAACAAATGAGAGTTCTTTGCTTCCTATATTTATCAGTGTTTAGTGTTGTCTGTGTTCTGTTATTTTGGCTATTCTAAAAGGTGTTTAGGGACATCTTTCTGATTGTTGTTTTAATTTGCAAATCCCTAATGACATAAGATTTTGAACATCTTTTCATGTGCTTATTTGCCATCTGTACATTTTTTGGGCCATTTTTAAATTGGGTTGTTTGTTTTCTTACTGTTGAATTTTTAACAGTTCTTTATATATTTTAGAAAATAATCCATAGATACATATTTTGCAAAGATTTTCTCTAAGTCTGTAGCTTGTCTTCTCATTCTCTTGACATTGTATTTTATAGAGCGGAAATTCTTAATTTTAATGAAGCACAACTTATCAGGTATTTCTTTACGGGATTGTGCCTGGGATGTTGTATCTAAAAAGTCATTCTCAAATCCCAGGGCATCTAGGTTTTCTCTTATTTTCTAAGAGTCTTATATTTTGCATTTAGGTCTGTCAACCATTTTGAGTTAATTTTTTTTAAAATTTTATTTATTTTTTGGACAGAGAGAGAGAGAGATCACAAGTAGGCAAAAAGGGAGACAGAGACAAAGAGGGAAGCAGGCTCCCTGCTGAGCAGAGGGCCTTATGTGGGGCTCGATCCCAGGACCCTGAGACCATGACCTGAGCTGAAGGCAGAGGCTTAACCCACTGAGCCACCCAGGAACCCCCATTTTGAGTTAATTTTTGTGAAGGATAGAAAGGCTTTGTTTAGCTCTTTTCATATGTGGATGTTCAGTTGTTTTAGCACCATTTGCTGAGAAGACAGCTCCCTTGTATGTCTGTTGCTCCTTTGTCAAGTGTCGGTTAAGCATGTTTATGTGGGTCTGTTTCATAGCTCTGTATTCTTTTTCATTGATCTATTTGTCTGTTCTTTTTGCAGATACCATCCTTTCTTGATTAGTGTAACTTTGCTGTAAATCTTGACATTTGGTAGCATCAGTCCTCCAACTTTATTCACCTCCTGCAGTATCGTGCTGACTAGCATAGTGTGGAGTCTGCTTGAGATCCTCTCCATATAAACTTTAGAATCAGTTTGTCAAGATCCACAAAATAATTTCCTGGATTTTGGCTGGGGTTGTATTGACTCTATATATCATAGGAGGGAAGAGCTGACATCTTGACAATATTGAGTCTACTGGTTCATGAATATGGATTATCTTGCAATTTATTTAGTTCTTTGATTTTTTTCATTTAGAGTTTTATAATTTTCCTCATAGAGATCCTTTACATATTTCATTAGATTTGTACCTGAGTATTTCATTTTGGAGGGATGCTAATGTAAATTATATGTTTTTAATTTCAAATTCCACCTGTTCATTGCTGATCTATATGACAACAGTTGACTTTTGTATATTAATCTTGTATCTTGAAACTTTGCTGTAATCACTTACTAGTCTAGGAGTTTTTGTCTTTTTTTTTCTTTTTGGATTTTCTACATAGACAGTCATGTCATCTGTGAACAAAGACAGTTGTATTTATTCTTTTCTAGCCTATGTACCTTTTATTTCTTTTCTTATTTCATTGGTTAGGACTTGCAGTATGAGGAGGAGTGGTGAGAGAAGGTATCGTTGCCTTGTTCCTGATCTTAGTGGGAAAGCTTTGAGAGTCTCGCCATTAAGTGTGCAGTTAGTTAACTACATGTAGGTTTTTGTCGATTTTTTTTTTTTTTATCAAATTGAGGAACTTCCTTTCTATTCCTATTTTGCTGAGAATTTTTATCATGAGTAGAATTTGAATATTGTCAGATACTTTTTCTGCATCTAATGATATGATCTTGTGATTTTTCTTTAGTCTGTTGATGTGATGGTTGTATTAATTGATTTTTCAAATGTTGAGCCAGCCTTGTATACCTAGGATAAATCCCATGTGGTTATGGTATATAATTCTTTTTATACATTGTTGGATAATATTTTGTTCAGGACTTTTGTATATATGTTTATGAGCAATATTAGTTTAGTTTTCTTGTGATGTCTTGGTTTTGGTATTGGACTAATGCTGGCCTATAGCCTGAATTAGGAAGTATTCCCTCTGCTTCTATCTTCTAGATAAGATTATAGAGAGTTGGTAAAATATCTTCCTATTTGCTAGAATTCACCAGAGAGCTTATCAGAATCTGGTGCTCTCTGTCTTAAAAGTTATTAATTATGGGGCACCTGGGTGGCTCAGTGGGTTAGGCCGCTGCCTTCGGCTCAGGTCATGATCTCAGGGTCCTGGGATCAAGTCCCGTATCTGGCTCTCTGCTCAGCAGGGAGCCTGCTTCCCTCTCTCTCTCTCTGCCTGCCTCTCCATCTACTTGTGATTTCTCTCTGTCAAATAAATACATAAAATCTTTAAAATGCAAACTATTTTAAAAAAGTTATTAATTATGATTTAATTTCTCTAGTAGATACAGACCTATTCAAATTGTCTATTTCTTCATTTGTTGAGGGTTTTTTTTTTAGTTTTGACACATTGTATCTTCCAAGGAATTGGTCTGTTTCCTCTAAGTTACCTAATTTGTGGGCACATAGACATTGGTGGTATTCCCTGATTATTCTTTTGATGACTGTGGGACCTGTAGTGATAGCCCCTCTTTCATTTCTTCTTCTTCTTCTTCTTCTTCTTTTTTTTTTTTTTTGAAATACTTTAAAATATATTTTTAAAAGATTTTTATTGGGGCACCTAGGTGGCTCAGTGGGTTAGGGCCTCTGCCTTTGGCTTGGGTCGTGATCCTGGGGTCCTTGGATTGAGCCCCGCTTCAGGCTCTCTGCTCAGCGGGGCGCCTGCTTCCCTTCCTCTCTCTCTCTGCCTGCCTCTCTGCCTGCTTGTGATCTCTCTCAGTCAAATAAAAAAAAAATCTTAAAAGATTTTTATTTATTTGAGAGAGAGATAAAGAGTGCATGCATGAATTGGGGTAGGAACAGAGGGAGAGGGATAAGCAGACTCCACGCTGAGCATAAAGGCTGATGCAGGTCTTTATCTCATGACCCTGAGATCATAACCTGAGCCAAAATCAAGAGTTGGACACCCAGCCACCTGAGCACAGGCACCTCTTTGACTTCTGATACTAGTAATTTGTGCCATTTCTCTTCTTATCAGTTTTATCTGATATTTCAAAAAATGAGCTTTTGGCTTCATTGATTTTTTTTTTTTTCTGTTGATTTCCTTCTTCAGTTGCATTGTTTTCTGCTCTAATTTTAATTTTTTTCTTTTCTTTTGCTTCCTTTGGATTTAACTTGCTTTTCTTCCTCTGTTTTTTTTTTTTTTGGAGGGGGGGCGGGGAGTGGCAGCTTATGTTATGTTTTTGATTTTAGATCTTCCTTTCTAATATATGCATTCAGTGCTACCATTTTTCCTCTAAGTACTGCTTTCATTGTATCCTGCACATTTTGAAAAGTTGTATTTACATTTTCCTTTAGTTCAAAATTATTTCTGCATTTCTCTTGAGATTTATTCTTTGGCCTGTTTATAATTTAGAAGTACATTGTTTAATCTCCAGATATTTTGGAATATTCCAGCTCTCTTTCTGTTTTTGTTTTTTTTTTTTTTTCTCCTAGTTTGATTTCATTGTAGGCTGAGAAGAGACATTATATGAATTCTCATCTTTTAAGTTTGTTAATGTATGGTTTTATGGCCCAGAATGTGTGGTCTAGGTTGGTGAATGTTCCATGTGAGCTTGAGAATCATATGTATTCTGCCATTGTTGGATGAAGTAGTTGATATATATCAATTATATTCAGCTTATTGATTGTGCTTTTGAGTTCAACTACATTCTTACTGTCTTTTCTGCCTGCTGTATCTGTCCATTTCTGATATAGTGGTCTTGAGGTCTTTAGCTGTAATAGTAGATTCATCTGTTTTCCTGTGCAATTCTATCAGTTTTTATTTTTGTTTTTGTTTTGTTTTTATTTATTTTGTTTTTGTTTATCAGTTTTATTTTTGTCTCATGCATTTTGATGTATCATTGTTAGGTGCATACACATTAAGAATTGTTTTCTTGGGAGAATTGATTCCTTTATCATTATGTAATTCTCCTGTTTATCTCTGATAACTCTCCTTGTTCTGAAGTCTACTGTTTCTGAAATTAATATAGCTACTCTTTCTTTTTTCTTTTTTTAAAAGATTTTATTTATTTGTCAGAGAAAGCACAAGCAGGAGGAGCTGCAGGAAGAGGGAGAAGCAGACTCCTCACTGAGCATAGAGCCTGATGTGGAACTCGATTCCAGGACCCCAGGATCATGACCCTAGCTGAAGACAGATGCTCAACTGATTAAGCCACCCAGGCATCCTGTAGTCCCACTTTCTTCTAATTAGTGTTAGCATGGTGTATCTTTTCCATCCATTTACTTTCTCTTTTTTAAGATTTTTAAAAAAAATATTTAATTTATTTATTTGATAGAGATCACAAAGAGTCAGAGAGGCAGGCAGAGCTCTCTCAGCGGGGGAAGCAGGCTCCCCGCTGAGCAGGGAGCCGGATATGGGGCCCGATCCCAGGATCCTGAGATCATGACCTGAGCCAAAGGCAGAGGCTTTAACCCACCAAGCCACCCAGGCACCTCTAAGATTTTTTCTTCTAAGATAAGCTTTTAAAGATTTTTTACAAGATTTTTTAAGGAGATTCTTTTTAAGGTGTTTTAAAGATTTTTTTAAAGAGAGAGTGCAGTGGGGAGGGGCAGAGGAAGAGGGAAAGAGACACTCAAGCAGACTCCACACTAAGCATGGAGCCCAATATGGGACTCAATCTCACAACTCTGAGATCAGACCTGAGCTGAAACCTAAGAGTTGGTTGCTCAATGGACTGTGCCACCCAGCACCCCTCCATCATTTACTTTTAGTATACATATGCCTTTTTATTGATCTGTAATTATCTGTGTCTAATCTATATATTTGTCTATATATTTTGGCTCAGATCATGATCTAGAGAGAAATCGAGCCCTGCATTATGAGATTAAGCCCTGCTTTGGGCTCTGTGCACAGTGTGGAGTCTGCTTGAGATTCTCTCCCTCTTCCCCTCCCCCTGCTCGTGTGCATTCTCTGTCTCTCTCTTTAAAATAAAGTCTTTTAAAAAAATAGTTTTCTTGTAGACCATAAAATAAAACAATTGTTTTATTTTTTCTGACACTCTCTTTTGTGTATTTTAGCTATTGATATTAAAGTGACATTTATGTAATTTAACATTTACCATATTTTTGTTACTGCTTTCTATTCATTGCCGACATTCTTTGTTCCTATTTTTGTCTCACTCTTTTTTATCTTTTTTTAAAATTTATTATTGAAGTATTATAAAAGCATTATACAGTATTATAGTAGTTTCAGGTATACAACATACTGATTTGACAATTCTATACATTACTTATTGCTCCCTGTGGTAAGTGTAACCACCACCTGTCACCATACAACATTATTACAATATTATTTACTATATTCCCTATGCTGTACTTTTAATCTACATGACTTACTTATTTTATAACTGGAAGTTTGTACCTCTTAATCCCCTTCACTTATTTTACCCATTCCCCCACCTCCCTGCCTTCTGGCAACCACCAGTTAACAAACTCTGTATTTCTGAGTCTGTTTCTGGTTTTTATTTGTTTTGTTTTTTTAGATTCCACAGATAATTAAAGTCATGTAGTATTTGTCTTTCCCTGATACTACATTTAGCATAATAACCTCTAGATCCATCCATGTTGTCACAAATGTCAAGACCTCATTTTTCTTTTATGGCTGAGTAATATTCCATTGTATATACATATACAATATATCTTCTTTATCCATTCATCTATTGATGGACACTTGACTTCCTTCCATACCTTGGCTGTTTTAAATAATGGTATAATAAACATAAGGTTGCATTTATCTTTCAAATTAGTGTGTTCATCATTTTGGGGTAGATAACCCAGTAGTGGAATTCCTAGGGCATATGGTTTTTTAATTTTTTGAGGACTCTCTATACTGTTTTCTACACTGGTTGCACCAATACATAGTGCCACCAGGTGTGCATGAGGGTTCTGTTTTCTCTACTTTTTTGCCAACATTTGTTATTTCTTGTGATTTTGATAATAGCCATTCTTGCTGGTATGAGGTGGTATCTCATAGTGCTTTTGATTTACAGTTTTCTGATGATTAGTGATATGGGGCTATTTATGTGTCTCTTGGTGATCTGTATGTCTTCTTTGGAAAAATGTCCATTTGGAACCTCTGCCCATTTCTTAATTGGATTAACTTTTGGTGTTAACTTGTGTAACTACTTCATATATTTTGAATCTTAACCCCTTATTGGATGTATCATTTGCAAATATCTTCTCCCATTCAGTAGGGATGGCTTTTTGTTTTGTTGATTGTTTCCTTTACTTTGTGTAAAGGCTTTTTATTTTAGTTTAGTTGCAATACCTTATTTTTGCTTTTGTTATCCTTGCCTAAGGAGGCATATCCATAAATATGTTGCTAAGACCAATGTCCAAGAGATTTCTGCCTATGTTTTTTAAGAGTTTTATGGTTTCAGGTCTCATACTTAGGTTTTTCTTTGTGGTTTTAATTTGAGCACTTATTATTTCATTTTCTCTCCTTTCTTACTGTATCTGTTATACTTTTTTTGTTTTAAATTTTTTGAGTGGTTTCCCTGGAGTTTTTAATGTGCATTTCCAGTTAATCCAAGACTATTTCAAATAACATTGTTCTCTTTTACAGATAGTGTAGGTACCTTCCAATAGCAAAATATAATCCAAATTCTTCCCTTCTGTCTTCTGTGTCATTGCTTTTATTCATTTCATTTTTGTATAGCATATATACATATATATGCATATATATATATATATATATGTGAGCATACATAATTGAATGTGTTGTCACTATTTTGAATAACTTGTTATCTATTAGATCAATTAAGAATAAGAGAAGTTTTAAATTTTACCTTCACTTATTCCTTCTCCAGTAGTCTTGCTTTCTGGGTTTTGGAACTATATCATTTTCCTTCTCTCTAAAGAAGTTCTTTTTAACATTATCTGCAAGGGAGGTCTGCTGACAACAGATTGCCTCACTTTTGTACATCTGGTAAAATCTCCATTTCTCTTTCACTTGTGAAGAATAATTCACAGGCTGTAGAATTCAAGGTTGGTGGTTTGTTTGTTTGTTTGTCTTAAGTAGACTCCATGCCCCGCATGGATCCCAGTGCAGGCCTTGAACTCAGAACTCTGAGATCAAGACCGGCGCTGATATCAAGATTCAGATGCTTAACTGAGTGAGCCACCCAGGTGTTCCAGTGGTTTTTCTGTTTTGACATTTTAAGTGTTTCATTCTGGGACACCTGGGTGGTGTAGTTACTTAAGTGACGACTCCTAGTTTCTGCTCAGGTCATAATCTTAAGGTTGTGAGATTGAGCCCTCTGTGGAGCTCTACACTCACTTTGGAGTCTGTTTAAGACTCTTTCTTCCTTTCCTTCTGCCCTCACCCCCTGAAGGTGCATGTGCACATATTCTCTCTCTCATAAATAAATACATAAAATATTTTTTTAAAAAATAAATGTTTCATTTTGTTCTCTTCTTGTTTGCATGGTTTCTGAGAAATTGGATATAATTTTGCTCCTAAATGGATAAAGTGGGTTTTTTTTTCCTATGTCTTCTTTCAAGTTTTTCTTTCTTTATCTTTGTTTTTAGCTATCTAGGTATAGTTTTTTGGGGCACTTAACCTGCTTGCTGTTCTCTGTTTGACATTAATTTGGAAAAATTTTCAGTCTTTAGTGTTTCAGATATTCTTTTTTCTATTCCCCCCCCTTTTTTTTTTGTCTTTTTTATATTCCTGTGTGTTACACTTTTTGTAGTTGTCCACAGTGCTTTGATATTCTGTCCTTTTAAAAAATCTTTTTCAGGGGCACCTGGGTGGCTCAGAGGGTTAAGCCTCTGCCTTCGGCTCAGGTCGTGATCCCAGGGTCCTGGGATCGAGTCCCGCATCGGGCTCTCTGCTCAGCGGCGAGCCTGCTTCCTCCTCTCTCTCTCTCTGCCTGCCTATCTGCCTGCTTGTGATCTCTGTCTGTCAAATAAATAAATAAAATCTTAAAAAAAAAAAATCTTTTTCAGGGGTGCCTGGGTAGCTCAGTTGGTTGAACATCCAACTCTTGGTTTCAGCTCAGATCATGATCTCAAGGTTGTGGGATCAAACTCTGCATTGGGTTCTGTGCTCAGTGCAGAGTCCGCTTCAGATTCTCTCTCTCCTTCTCACTCTCTCAAATAAATAAATAAATGAAATCTTAAAAAAATAAAAAATCTTTTTCAGTCTTTCTTGGTTTGCTTTTCACTTTTGGAGATTATTACTGTGATACATCCTCAAGGTCAGAGTTTTTTTTTCCTTAGTCATTAGTTTACTAATACGCCCATCAAAGACACTCTTCCATATTTGTTACACATTTTATTTTGCTTCTTTCTTAGAATAGCCATCTCTCTGGCTTTATAATGTATCTGTTCTTACATACTGGCTACTTTGCCCATCAGAGTCTATAGTATATTAATTGTGGTTGTTTTAAATTCCCAATCTGATAATTCTGTTATCTCTGCCATATTGGAGACTGGTTTTGATGCCTTTGCTGTGTTTCTTCAAGCTGGTTTTTGCCTTTTAGTATGCCTTGTAATTTTTTCTTGCTGACTATACATGACGTACTGGGTAAAAGAAACTGCTGTAAATAGACCTTTATTAACGTGGTGTTAAGGTACTGGGGGGAATCTATAGTCTTATGAGGTCTCATTTTTTTAGGGAGACTGTATCTCTGAATTGTGAATTTAATAAGTGCTTCTTAGTTGTTTTCTCCCTCTCCACATGGAGGGTTAGCCAGGGTTAGAGTTGGGAATATCCCTTAACCTAAGCTTGTTAGGCTTTGAAAGAACCCCCATAACTTAGGTTCTGTTAAAATAGTTTTTCTTGAAAAGGCAGGCCTTAAGAACAACGGAGTGCTCCTGGGGTACCTGGCTGGCTCAGTCAGTGGAACATTTGACTCTTAATCTCTGGATCATGAGTTCAAACCCCATGAAGGGTGTGGAGCCTATTTAAGGGGGGAAAAAAAAAGAACAATACTCTGATGTATTTCAGAATGGTACATTTCCCCCTCTTTCTGGCAGAATGACATGGGGATTTTTCTCACTATGATGGCCTGGTAGAGCTCCTGAAGTTTAAACTCATAAAGTGCAGTGGTCCCTTTATGACTGGATCCCTTATAATAGTTTTTAAAATATTGAAATGGCTCCCTATCTTCTCTGAAGGTGATTGATTTCTCTTCTCTTCACTTCTCTCTCTCTGCCTCTTCCACTTTCTCCTCCTCCTTCTTCCTTCTCTTTTTTTCTCCTTTACCATGGATTTAAACACATTCAATGGGATTCAGTCTGTTGCAATTCTTACAGTTGCTGAAGCTCACACTACCCTGTCTTTGGCCATGAGGAGTCTCTTCAGGTTGGCTCCTGAGTCTTTTTGACATCACTCAATCTTTGGCCATGAGGAGTCTCTTCAGGTTGGCTCCTGAGTCTTTTTGACATCACTCAAACAGTTGTTGATTTGGTTTTTTATTGCCTTATAAAACTAGATGATATTCCAAGAACATCTTGAAAACTTACTGTCTCAACCATGAACTATTTCCATGAAGTATGGTTTCTTTCATTGGGCAGTAGTATTTCGAAACTATGATCTGGATTCATTGGATGCTCATTGCTACTGCTTGGTCTTTGTTTCTAGGTCTTTCCAGTGAATAGTGAAATACAGATTGGGAATCATGGTTTTCAAGGATATAGGAATATTCCATAATTACTCATTTATCTCATAATATATCTGACAGTTTCACAATAGCAAAACTAATATATCTGTTACCAATATTACTGAAAAGAATAAACATTTTTTAATATGTTCTTCATTTATTGGTGATTATGCTCTCTATATCATCAGGTCGTATTGCCATTATGTACTATAACTTTCTTCCTTTTCATCATCTTCTATTCTACAAGTTATTATTTAATGCTTATCTCCAGTTGTGTCAATATTCCTCTAATCATATTGGGTCTTTGAAGCTTATTCTCTAGTAGATTTCTCTGGAAAAACTCATGAGAACATTATTCTGAGTTTTTTCATGATGGTAATGTGTATTGTTTATGCTTGAACATTAGTTTTACCAGCTGTAAACTTCTTGGCTCTTATTTTATTTCCTTGAGTGTCTTTTTTTTCCCCTGGGTTAAAGTGTTGCTTTGTAAAATCTGTTGATAAAATTCTTAAGTTACTTGACGTTTTGGCCCAGATGCTCAAATAGTTTTTCTTTTTAAAGTTCTGTAATTTTGCTATAATATCTCTTGGTATTATTTTGTGTCCATATCCTCAAGTATGCATTGTATGCCTTCAACATACAGTTTTAAATCTTATTTTAGGAAAGTTTTCTTGAATTGTTTTTTAGTGTTTTTTTTTTTTAATGTTTTTAGTGTTCACTTCTTTTTCTTGGGTTTTCTTCAGTGTTTACTGTTTTATATAAAAGAACAGTTTTTGTCATTTTTCCTAGAATCCTTTTATTTCTCATTAAATTTTTTTGGTATTTTGTATTTTAGGATTAAACTCCTTTTCACATTACCTATCATGTTAATTTACTCTTGTGTTCCTTTGCTTTTAGTCTTTATGAAATAGAATTTTTAAAAATTCTTTTTTGAGTTATGTTCTTACTTTTCTGAGTTTTTCCAGTTCTGATGTTGTTTTTCATGCCTTATGTAATTTACTTAATGCTTCTAGCTTTTTATTTTTTTTATTTTTATTTTTTAAAGATTATTTATTTATTTATTTGACAGACAGAGATTACAAGTAGGCAGAGAGGCAGGCAGAGAGAGAGAGAGAGAGGAGGAAGCAGGCTCCCCGCTGAGCAGAGAGCCCGATGCGGGACTCGATCCCAGGACTCTGAGATCATGACCCGAGCCGAAGGCAGAGGATCAACCCACTGAGCCACCCAGGCGCCCCAATGCTTCTAGCTTTTTAGATTATAGTTATTATCAGTTTTGTGTTGCTGCTTTTCTGGTTTGCTTTAATTGTGTAAAAGGATGTTTTTTAGCCTTATAATAACGTGCATGAGATTTGAATCTGGAAACTTTCTCATGGGTCATTGGAAAGCATCTTGAACTTGACAGAATTGCTTTTGATTATGTTTGGCCAATCCTAGTTCTGTCACTGTCCCTTACTCCTCCTTGAGGCTTCTCTTTCCATTGTTTCAGCTATACCTTTTCTGTTCGATTTTGTATTTATTCCCAGCAGTTTTTTCTAGACCTTCCTGGACTTAGTACCCTAGTAGAAGTTGGGTGTTTGATTATCTTGAGAAATTATGCCAGTGAGACTCCAGATTTGGAGAAACTACAGAAGAGCACATTATAAATGGGAAGTCTACTTTCTGGATTATGAGCTATGTCCTTATTTTCTTTCCCATGTTCCTTTCCTTACCTATTTGTAGAACACTGGCAGTCAGAGGAGACTGGAGGACTCTTTTCTGAGAAACTGAATGACCAAAGAGAGCAACAGAGCCTTACATTTGAAGGTTTCCATATGTGCACAAGCAGGTGATGGCCCAGTTACACTACGGTGAAGCCCACTAGTTAACAAACCCCTCCTTAGACACAGTGTTGTCCAGTCAGTGTCTCTGTGTTTCACTCTTACATGAGGAGTACTCGATTGCTACTTATTTTTTAAAAGTTGCTTTAGAAAGCTATTTGTACAAGAAATACCATGTTTCATTATGCTCTACCTGTTTAGGGAAAACTTTTCAATTATACAAAGTTTATACATATATAAAAAATAATATGCAGAGATCTTTGCAACTTGATTTTCCCTAGAAAACTACCTTCTTACGGTCAAATTTAAAATTTATGCTTGAGCTCTGATTCTTCTTTAGACGATTCATGTCATCTAGAAGTGATAGCACATCAGCTTCATAGAATATTACAGTGGTGGTTATCCTAGGAATTCCTAATAGGGGAATAATCTCCAGGCATACCATGGATTCTCTTGTGTTTGAGTGGTGCAGCTTCATGTGCATGCTAACTGTTGGGAAGAAGGGATTTTCCCAGCTTCCTGCAGTGGTTTCTGTTATGGTCATGTGATTGTTAGATCGTTATTGCTAGGTCTGGCAAATTAGTGAACCCAGTAGCTTTCCAGTGTTTTGCGCCCTACACCATACATCTCTTCCTTTTTTTTTTTTTTTTTTAAAGATTTTTATTTATTTGTCAGAGACGGAGAGAGAGTGAGCAAGCACAGGCAGACAGAGAGGCAGGCAGAGGCAGAGGGAGAAGCAGGCTCCCTGCCGAGCAAGGAGCCCAATGTGGGACTTGATCCCAGGATTCTGGGATCATGACCTGAGCCAAAGGCAGCTGCTTAACCAACTGAGCCACCCAGGCGTCCCCCATACCTCTCTTCCTATGCCTAATCTCCACCGTCTCAGTTTTGGAAGATGACTTCATTTTATATTTTCTAGAGAAGTTTGGGGTGCCAAATATAAGTTCGATTTCTTTTCTTTATCTCAGAGATCTCTCTTTTTTTTTTTTAAAGAATTTATTTATTTATTTGACAGAGAGAGATCACAAGTAGGCAGAGAGGCAGGCAGAGAGAGAGAGAAGCAGACTCCCTGCTGAGCAGAGAGCCCAATGCGGGACTCGATCCCAGGACCCTGAGATCATGACCTGAGCCGAAAGCAGCGGCTTAATCCACTGAGCCACCCAGGCGCCCCTCAGAGATCTCTTTTTATGAGTTTTTTTCCTTCTCTTTCTTCTATTTCACAAGTAGTGTTTCCCTTTTTCTAAGGCTAAGTCTTTATCTTCTTAGCCCTTCCTCTCCTTGTCTCTCTTGACATCCTTGACAGACTGTTTCCAGTTCAATTACAATCCTGATCAAATTCCCCTCAAATTAAAAACAAACCAGCAAGATCTTCCCTTGACACTGCTGTTACTTCAAGGCTATATGCCATTCTTTTCAACCTCCAAACCTCTCAAAATGTCAGTCTGTACCTGAATAGTACCTTTCTTCTTTTTTAAAAAACCTTCCATTGTCATTGAATTTGTCTGTGACCCATTTAGCAAATTTAGCAGCTTCTTCTGTATTTTATTACTTGTCCTTTCTGCAGTATGTGGAGTTGTCACTATCTTTCTATCTTTTTTTTTTAAACTTCACTTAAATTTGCCTTGCAGTACAAAATGTGGGAAATGCAGGAAAGTATAAAGGAGATAATAATCCATTGTAATACCACCTTTCAGAGATAACCAGTATTAAATTTGGGGCTATATCTGTTCCATCTTTTTTTAAAATGCATTAAACAAAAGCAGGTTCATACTGTATTTTTTTAAAAATTTTATTTATTTATTTATTTTAGAGAGGAAGTGTGTGGTGAACGGAAGAGGGGGGGAGAGGAAAAGGGAGAGAATCCCAAGCAGACTCTGTGCTGATCAAGGAGCCCAAGGTGGGGCTCTGTCTCATGACCCTGAGATCATAACCTGAGCTAAAACCGAAAGTCAGATGCTTAACTGACTGAGCCACCCAGGTGCCCCTGTATCTATATTTAGAAGAACTATGAGGTCTTCAGTGCTTGATTGGAAAGAGAACTAAAATAAATATTGATGTCTGCCTCAGATGACGTGAGCTTCAGGTGGCTGTGTATTTATCATCTGGAGCAGGCCGCACATTGATTATCCTGCTACATTGATTATCCTGCTCCACCACTCTAGAATCCAGGCCTCAGATGGGACAATGGCCAGGCACAGTGTGCCTTCCCTGGGCGCCCTGATAGAATGCCCATTTTAACCTGCACCCCTCCCTCCTTGCATACTATGAAACCCTGCCAGTCTTTGGAAGGCTAATTTAAATTTGGCCCCCAGTGATTTCTCCTGTGCTGTGAAGCAGCAGTCTTTGATACTTCTCAGATAATTATGTATAGTGGTATGACAATATTTGTATTGTCATCTTGGTACTGTTGTTTAAGCTTTAATATATTTATATAATATATATGTTTATATTAATGTATTAATATGTTTATATTAATATATTTATGGCATAACTCCTGAAGTTGATTAAGTGTTACTTTCCAGAAGGGAACTGTGTCTTAAATGTTTTAAAATATACTATAGTGCCCTAAGGAGTATTACCAAGTGATCTTTTTTCCTTTCTCTTTCATTCTCTCTTGCCTGTTGATAATAGAGCTATTCTCTGCAATTTAAACATCTAACCTCACAAATATAGCCCAAAGTACACATGACATTTTTGCAGAAAGTGTTTAGTCTGTGGTCACGCTGTTGGATTATGTATATTATATTGGGATAGGTGCTTCTAATTGTCTGTTTGAAAATCTTCAAAACCTGTTGTTGCTTTTTTTTGAAATCTTACTTGGATTGCCTTAGTTGTTGCTCATCCTGCTTATAAGCTCCTCCCTCACATGTGTGACTCACCAGTTTAAAAGACGGTGCTGTTCAGTAATTAACTACCTGCTTCTCATTACATAGAGATGAGAACTTAAATGCAGGCTTCCCAGCTAAAACTTTCTACCCTGTGTGTATACCCACCTATAGGCATGTAGCAACACTGTCCGACACCCTGCCTTTGGAGGAGGTGTCTGTAGTCCATTTCCACTTCTGTTGGACTTCATTTGTTTGCATATCCTTGTATAAGTGGTGGATTTTATGTGGGTGCCATTAATAAAAAATAATTTTATTTTCTGTAATTTCTAGAATGTCATTTGTTTAGTCTCATTGATGTTCACATTTGGATGAATGACAATTGGGTATTTAATGAATGTGGTTTTGTTTTTAGTAAATAATAATTAAGCCAAATACTTTATAAGATTAATCAGATTAAAGTCTGACATAACCAGTACATCCTTGAGATGTTAAGTGTTACCCATTTTCATGACGTATAATTAGTTTTTGGGGGAAACTACCTGTGTTTTAGAGGAATTCATTCTGTCCTTATTACCTTGCTTTAGCAATCCTGAATAATATGGGTATGCATTAATAGAAAATTAGGATCTGTTTTGAGAAAGAAATTTTAAAGCATTCTTCTATTTGCTAAATAGGACATTTGAGGGGTGCCTGGGTGGCTCAGTAGGTTAAGCCTCTGCCTTAGGCTCAGGTCATGATGCAAGGTCCTTGGTCCCTGCATCAGGCTCTCTGCTCAGCAGGGAGACTTCTCCACCCCCCCCCCCGCCCGCCCCTGTCTGCCTCTCTGCCTAACTTGTGATTTCTGTCTGTCAAATAAATAAATAAAATCTTTTTAAAAACTTAAAAATAAATAAAATATTTGAAAATATTATGTTCTAATATATCAGTATAATTATATTTACTTCAATATCAAATAAAACCTTTGTAAATTACATATAATACCAGTGATTTGCCAATATTTTTTAAAGCCCATATGTCTTTGATTATAATGCTGTGTTTCCAAAGCACAGCTATAATTTTTGACCATTTAAGCAAAATGTAATTTTTAATCCTGTTAAGCAGTCATAATTTACAGTTTCTAGGGGAAAAGTTTTAAAATTTGCTAATGGAGAGATATTTGGGACTTCCTTATAGATCTGTCAATATTTGATTTTAGTAACCGCTGCCAAACTGACATTGTTTACTAAAATTATGTGTGAAATCACAAGTCAACTGATAAAGTACATATTTTTTCCCAATTTCTTGCTTTACAGACTTTTAAATTAAAATTTGAACTATTGGTAAAAACCTATTTCGCTGGTAAATTTTTCTATTTCGATAGTAAAAGCCTTTACATATTAACCTTTTACTTTATCTGCTTTCTTTCTCTATTCATAAAAACATATGCGTTTGGGATACCTGGGTGGTTCAGTCGTTAGGCATCTGCCTTCAGCTCAGGCCCTGATCCCAGGGTCCTGGGATCGAGCCCGGCATGGGGCTCCCTACTCAGTGGGAAGTCCACTTCTCCCTCTCCCATTCTTCCCGTTTATGTTCTCTTTTTCACTGTATCTCTCTCTGTTAGATAAATTAATAAAATCTTTAAAAAAAACCCCCACATACACCTTTTTTCTCACCATTTGAAAGTAATCTGCAAACATCTTAATACTTCACCCCTAAATATTTTAGCAAGTATGTCCTAAGAACATGATTGTCCTTCCTTAAGAGCTACATTATCATAAGAGATTTAATACCAATATACTATTATGTAATATACTACCCTAACTTAAATTTTCTGTTTTCTTTCTAAAAGTGTTCTCTATAGCTATTTTTATTTATTTATTTATTTTTAAGTAGACTGCACACCCAGCATGGGGCTTGAACTCACAGCCCTGAGATCAAAAGTTGCAGGTTCTACCAAGAGAGCCAGCCAGGTGCCCCATTTTGATTTTTGATCCAGGAACCTGTTGAGGAATATATTTTGCATTTGGTTGTCATATTTCTTTAGTTTCCTTTAATTGAGAATAACTCACTATTTCCACTGCCCCTCATCCTCCCTCCCATCCCCCCTTACAATGGTCTTTTATGAAATCTCACCTTGTTTTTTAAAAAAAATAGCATACCCTTCAATTTGCTGCTTGTATTTTTGTATTTCATGACAAGATTAAAGTTAAAATGTTTTGGAATGAATGCTATGTTGATAGCATTGTGTATTTTCTATCGGATTATATCAGGAGGGAAAATAAATTTTTTCTTTTTTTTCATTTTATAATAGCTTAGTGTTTGCTTTGATTTATTGCTACTAAAGATTTGTAATATTTTGTCCTTAAACATCAAAATAAAATTTCATAGCTCTTCACTCATAATTAAAAAAAAATAAGTTATGATAATTCCAACAATATAGGAAGTGGTGTGATACCTATATGCCTAATACTCAGATTTACAAAATATTAGCAGTTAACCATATTTACTTTAGATTAAAATAAAATTTTTATCCTAAAATCTATTCTGTATACAAAGGTATATATAACATAGATGTGCATTTTAGAGTAATAATAATGAATGAATGCATCTATCCCAGCATCCTGTCCTAAGAAATGTAATGCCATCCTTTGAAACTCTCCAGGCTGCAGGACGATAGCTTGTCTCTTCCCAGAAGAAAGCATCGTCCTAAGTTTGGTGTTACTCCATTACCTTTCCTTACATTTTCCCACTTTTGTATTTTTCCTTTAATATACTTTTTAAAAAATATTAACTATTTTTGAGTTTTATATGCATGGAATCACACTGTTTACATATATTCTTCTTGGACTTTTTCTTTTTTGTTCAACATTATGATTTTGAGATTTCATTATTGTTAACATACTTATCTGAGGTACATCCCTTTTCACTACTATGTGGTGGTTCCATTATATGAATATTACATTTTATGCATTTTACTATAGTTGGAAACTTGGGTTTCCTCTGGCTTTTTGCTTCTAAGAAAATGCTGCTGTGAATTTTCTTGTGCTTGCTTCTTGGTAGATATATGCAAAAGGTCCCCTGGGTTATATACCCAGAGCTAGAATTTTTGGGTCTTTGGGTATGTACATTGTCTCCTTTGCCACGTGGTGGCAAAAAAGATTTTTTTTTGTAACCAGCTGTACGTTGAGCTAGGTAAGGAATTCAAGAGGAACAGTTTTGAGAGAGGATCTTGTTAGAAATGTTGAGGTGTTTACAGTTCTTAGCTCCTCCCATTTCTGTTTTCTCCTCAGTTGACTAATTGAGGTATCCTACCTTTCTCTTATTCTTGAAGTGGTCCTTTAAAAATATCACATTAAAAATATATATAATCACATCATAAAAATGACTGGATCATAATGGAAGACGTGTTCAGTTTTTATACCTTCAGTTTCAGGCTGTCCTGTGCTGCCTTTTTATTTCTGTAGACCCTGAAACACAGAGCTGCATTAAACTAGTTTTCTGATTCTCAGGAATAATGTAAATGAAAAGCAAATGGGGAGCCTGGGTGGCTCAGTCAGTTAAGCATCTGCCTTTGACTCAGGTCATGATCTCAGGGTCCCGGGATCAAGCCCCATATTGGCGTCTCTGCTTTGTGGGGAGCCTGCTTCTCCCTTTCCCTCTGCCTCTACCCCTGCTTGTGTTCTCTATCTCTGTCAAATAAATAAATAAATAAATCTTTAAAAAAAAAGAAAAGAAAAGAGAAGTGGATAGAGGGGGCTAGTACTATGTTAGCAAATGTGCATTTTAGATAGCTGTTAGCTGAGGAAGAAACTTAAAAATAGGGATGCAAGCTAAAATTTAAAACAAGCAAGCAAGTGCACAAATAAATAAACCCAGCACTCTTCTGGGACCATTTAGAAATGGGACAAATAGCACTATGTATTAATTAGTCCCTGATGATTTCACTGTATTGTAGCATAACTCTGTAATTGGTGTTCATAATGTTAATTCTAAATAGTATTTACACTTCACTGAGAAGTAGAAACAATGCATGTTTTTAGAAAAATTGGTGAACTTTTAGCAATCTAACATCAATTCCTGGAATGCCTGGGTGGTTCATTCAGGTGGGGTGGATTCTTGATCTCAGCTCAGGTCTTAATCTCGGGTCTTGATCTCAGTGAGTTCAGCCTCATAAAGGGCTCCATGCTGAGCATGGAGACTACTTAAAAAGATAAATAAAATCAATTCCTGATAATTCCTGAGAGTAGAAGTTTTCTTCTTTATGCAACATAGTGAAACTATCCAGAGGAACTTGCCCCAGGGTACTTTACCTATCAGCTAATAAAATAAATGTTCTGTTGATAATTTTTTATCATTTTATAGGAAATAAATGGGTGATACATATTTCTCCACTGACTGAATTAGGTTTACTTGGAAAGTGGAAGATGTATTGAGTAATTTAAATGTCTATGATTACTGGGTAAATTGTCTAATAAGTTGGAGAGAAAATTAAAGTGGTAAAGAAGTGGTTTTCATACTTCTTTTTTCAGGAAAGATAAATTGAAAAGAATATATGGATAGATGACTATTTGGGGTTCATCCTGATACAGGTGGCTGTGTTAGACTTGCTGTGCTTATTACTCTCAGAACAGATGACACTCATGTCATAGTAGTCACTGCTTCCCAGACCCAGAGGGTGAGGGATACAGAGAACTGAAGACCCGGAATTTGGTTTAGGAACTATTGGTTTCTTTAGACTTCTGTTATGGAGGCTCCTCATTTCCTTAGGATACTTGAAACCACTGCAGAATTGAAGTTCCCTAGCTGATTTAAAAGAAAAAATGTATCTTGAGTCCTCTGAACCATTGCTTTGTTATTCAAAATCTAATTTCAAGCATAGGTAAAACATTTTTAGGAAATGGGGTTTAAAATTTTTTTAATTACTTAAAAGTAATTATAGATTCAGAGGAAATTGCAAAAATAGTAAGGAGAGGTCCCTTACACCCTTCACCTTCCTCCAGTGGTTACTTAATGCTACTTGATGTAGTGTCCAAACAGAAACTGACATTGGTTCATTTTATATGTATAGCGCTGTGCCATTTAAACATACATTTAGATTTTGTTTAACCAGCTCAGCATCAAGACATAGATCCTGTCACACAAAGGTCTCCCTTGTGCTGCACATACACGTGTCCTCCATCATCTGTATGATTTTTGTCATTTTGAGAGTGTTTTATAAGTGGAATCATATAGTATGTGACCTTTTTGCACTCAGCCTAATCCTTTGAGATTCACCCAAGTTGTTTTGTGTGTCACTAGTTTATCTTTTTTTATGCTGAGTAGAATTTTGTTGTGTGGTTGCACCACAGTTTGTTTAACCATTCACCTTTTGAAGGACGTTTTGTTTTCCCCAATTTTTGGCGATTAAAAATAAAACTGCTGCTAATATTCATGTTTATTTCTTTGCAACCCCAAGCGTGTTTGGTTACATGTCAGTGTGTATTTCATTTTTTTAAAGAAACTTCCAAACTATTTTCCAAAGTGGCTGTGCCATTTTACGTTCTCACCAACAATGTCTGAAAGCTGCACTTTCTTCATATTGTGAGCATTTAGTATCGTCACTGTTTTTTATTTTAGTTGTTCCAGTAGGTGTGTAGTGGTATCTCAGTGGGGTCTTAATTTGCATTTCCCTGATGGCTAGTGTTGTTAAGCTTTTTATATACTGATTTGCCATCCAAATATCTTCTTCAGCGAAATCTCTTTTCATACTCTTTTGCCCAATTTCTTGGTGATTTTTTTTTTTTAACTTTTAATTTTGAGATTTGGTATATTCTAGTTGGGTCCTTTGTCACATGTATGGCTGGCAAACATTGTCTCACATTGTGTGTCTTGTCTTTTCATCTTTTTAACATGGCCTTTTGCAGAAGGATATTTTTAATTTTGATGAATTCTAATTTACCTCCTTTTTTCCTTTTGTGGATCATCATTTTGGTGTCTTTCTCCATTCCCACCCTCCATGCCCAGTCCCAGACAACCATTAATCTATTTTCTGTCTCTGTGAAATTCCGTATTTTGATTGTTTGATTTGGGTATGTTGATTGATTGATTTCTTCTAATATTTAGTATTTTGAAAATATGTATCTAGTTCAAAAGAAGCATCTGGATTGTGATATAAATTTAGGTGAGTTATTATTTTATTGTATAAATATAACATTTGAATTTATGGAAGCAAATGGTGTATTAGTTTCTGAATCACAGTATTCGCTGGGTTACTTTTGGTAATTGAAAACTGGTTAAACAATAAAAGGATTTAATGTAATTTAGTAAAAAGGTCCAATGTAATGATATCATTTTAGGATTTATTCAAGCCTAACAACAGCACCAAAGACCCAGATTCTTTCTGTCTTAATGCAGCCATTCTAAATCTGTTGGGTTGTCCTTCTAGGCTGTCACCTTCTCATGGTTCTGATGGCTGCCATCATGCTACTTGACACATTCAAACCCAGAGTTCCCTAGGAAAAAAGGTGATGGGAAGATGTCTTTTTTTTTAATTAGGCATAAAACCTTTCCCAGAAACACTTTTCCCAGTGCGTAGTTTTCTAGCAAACTTACTCTCTTGTCTTACTGGCTGGAATTGCATCAGATGCTTATGGCAAAACTACTGATTGGCAGGAAGAATGGAAATTGCCACAACTGGCTTAATCAGAGTCTTCTCACCCTGATGTTAAGAATCTTTTTCACCTGTCTCTTTTGGAAGAAGCTTTTTCCCTTTGTCTTTTGGTTGTCTGATATAATTAAGATAGGTAAGTTTTCTAGACAAGCCAGTTTCTCCTATCATTGAGTTGTTGCTGTTCAGTACCTGAGATTGCCAGTATTTGTTGAAATCCTACTCTATGTCATCGGCTATGCTAGATTCTGGGATTACAACAGTGAATAAAAATTTGAAGTTTGGTATGGAAATATGTGTAAGCATCAGAGTGCTGTGATGAGAATTGTGTACTGTAGTTCATTTGTATCACAGGTTTAATATTGTTGCTTATGTCTTTGGTTTTATGAGAAAGGCATCTTAAGTTTCAAAATCAAGCTTACATTCAATTTATAAGTGGTCTTTTAGAACATAACCCGTCCATAAGTTGACCCTCCGTTTCTGTGTTCTCTGGTTACCTGCTTTATTATAGAAGTGTATGATAAACCTAAATTACACTGTTTGCTTGAATTACTTACAGCTAAAACTGTGTTATCGTTTTCTGAAGCATGATGTTTGAATTTTCCAGTTTAATGTACCAAAAGTTTTAACAGTAATGCCTTTAGTTTAAGAGCCCAGCTGGGATGTTTTGTCAAGTATTTTGTAGTTTGGTTCTGATTTTTTAAAAGCATTATATGCATGCAGTGATAGTGTTAACAGCAATACTTGTATGGTATTTGTGGTACTTCTTGTGTGTGCTTAGGGAGGAGAAATGCAGTTGAGGAGGACAGTATTTGGAGTGGTGGAAAGAAAAAGTATGCAGTCAGTATTGCTGAGTTTGTGACTACTAGGGATTGACTACTTTTTGACATCTGGAACAAACTCAAAAGTAATCTTAAGTTTTGTCTTAGACTAGCATATTTATCAAATCATATGTACATTGTTCTTTTCTATAAAGCAAATCTTACTAATATGGCAGTGAATGGGGGTATTCCAGCACCTCAGAATGAGAGATAACTGAAATATCCACAGTTGATATTTGTCACTGATGGGTTCTGTATGGTTAATGAGCTTTTAAGTACCTTGGTGGTTTAAATAATGACTTCACTAATTTTGAAAACCAAGAAGGATTGTACATTGTGATGGCAAATAAAGATATTTTGTAAAGATAATGTGGGACTAAAATGCACTTTTCAGGTTTGTTTACAAATATTTATGAACTTTAAGAAAATTCTGATGTTAGCTCAATTATAAAATACTAGAATATATCTAAAAAGGTTTGATTTTTTTTCACTTATTCTGTTGTTAAGAAGACCCAATGTATTATTAAAAGAATTACCTTTTCCTTAATGTGTTTTCTAGAACTAATGGGCTTGAAAGTTTTAGACACAAGATCTTTGATAAAAATATTATTATACTTGTTTAGTGTTCGGTTTTGACCAGATCTTTGTGGTAGTTAACACATGTTCTTATTGTTGTAATAAGTAGTCCATGGGTAAACAATGGCTAGATGGTTTACATGTTAATTTTATTTGATCCATTAGAAATAATTGGTAGAATTAGAATCCATGTACATGTGTGTATATATAGAGATTTATTTATTTATTTATTTATTTGACAGAGGGAGACACAGCGAGAGAGGGAACACAAGCAGGGGGAGTGGGAGAGGGAGAAGCAGGCTTCCCTGCCATGCAGGGAGTCCTGTGTGGAGCTCGATTCTAGGACCCCAGGATCATGACCAGAGCCAAAGGCAGAGGCTCAACGACTGAGTGAGCCCAGGTGCCCCAGGCCATATTTTTTTAAACCGGTCTTTTGATGGATTGCTTTAACATTTATGAGGATGGGTTAATCTGAACTTTGTTTAATATAGTGATTGCCTTCCCTCTTTTCTTCATATATACTGTTAGGGAAGAATAGTGTTATTGGCAAAGAGTGACTTTGGAGGAAGATATTTGTCATTTCTAACATGAAAACACAGTGCATTTATTTTTTGATTATAAAAGGGAAATGTTTTAAGACTGTGAACAACTCAGGGAAAAAAAATCACTAAACACTGTATCTCCATTCCTGCCCTCATTTCTCTGAGTGATGGTCTAAGAGTTTTATAGTCCTGTGAGTACCCTGAAAAATGTTACAGACCAGTTAAGTTGTGGGTAACTGGTGCATTGAGAAGACTATTTAAGGCTCCTAAGTGCAGACAAAGCATTACTAATTGCTTTCAGGGTCAGTCTGTCTTTAGTTGGACCATGAAAGATTTAGCATGGTCCTATGGCAGCCTGTCTGCTGAGTGGAGACTCTTGTCTTTAAGAAAGGCTGCTATCTGATATGCTAGATCGTTTCAGATTGCCCCAGCTTACATTAATTCAGTCATTATTGCCAAGACTACTAAACCTCAGTGTGACACAAGTGATACTTCTAAATGGACTTGAAGACAAAGGCATTTTGACCTTGCAGTGGGACATAGGTAGTGTTCATACAACTTAAAATTTTTCCTTTTTAAGACTATGAAACAATACTTTGCTATTTGAAGTTTCAGTTAAAAATAGATTCAATAAAATTATTTCTTAAATCTCTAAGTAAACAACATGCCTTTTTAAATTAAAAATTTTTTATTGTTTCCCTCTTTTATATTTTTGAACTCTGTGTTTTAAAGCAGGGGAACTAAATGTCAGTGGTAACATAGTTGTAACCTATCCCCTGAGTTTAGACCATGCAGTGCCATTAATTCCTGACCCCTCCAGTCCTTAATATTCTAGGTGGAAGGTTGACTGAAATTAAAACTGCTTACTGAGATTTTGTGATAAAAAGTGAAAATAGGGATATTCGGTAGGTGGCCAAATATATTTTTGCCTAAGCATGAATTTGAATATCGTAGAATTGTAAATTTTAGTGCTGCTTCTAGCTGTTCATGTTTTTTCAAGCCAATATAGAAATTTTACATGCAAGTAATTTTTTCCACAGAGCTATTGTTACATTTGTGAAGTTGAAATTAAGCAAAATGGGAAACTTCTTTGGGTAGAGGTTGGGAAAATGGTAAAGTGACATATTAAAATACTTCAGCATTTTCATTGACTTTACATTGAAAATGTATAATTTTACACCTGACAAATGTACAGTATTGCTTTTGCATGTTTCTTTTAGTCTAAGTTAGTTTCTTTTTTTTTTTTTAACAGATTTATGAAAATATGCATCAGTTTAATACTGTCTTGGAATTCATGAGATGGAAGCATAGGTCAAAGCAGTTTGGAGAAAACTGGAAGTACAGTTTTATCTAGCTACATCTCTGAGGTAAGAAAAAGACTTTTAAGAAAATAACTAGAATAATATATACAATTTTCATTTGTTAACAATTGAAAATAGTCTGGGAAGGTGGGAGGGTGGATGGGCTAAATGGGAGATGGGCATGAAGAAGAAGAACACGTGTTGGGGTGAGCAACTGGGCTTTGTGTGTAAGTGATGAATCACCAGATTCTACTCCTGAAACCAGTACCACACTTTATGTTAACTGACATGAATGTAAATAAAATCTTGAAAGGAAGAAAAAAATTGAAAATAGTCCTTCTGTTTGTATTATTGCTACAACTTTATTTTAGCTTCTTTAGTTTCTCTAATGACTCCTTATGAGTTCATAAGTAGATCTAATATATTTTTCTCTTCTTATAAATGTTGAACCTCTTCAGGAATAAAAGGTACTTATTACTGATATCACTTCCTTCACTCTAATTATAGAAAATGAGCATTAGATGATATATAGAGATATATTTATTCTCTCTAAAGATGACCAAGCAGAGTTCAGAATGGTGGATTGTATTAAAAATGGATATTTATATTATTTTGAAACTTTCACACATTATAGACTTAAGAATAAAAATGTCTTAAAATATAGTTCTTTGGAGATTGAAATTATTTAAAGAAGCAGGAACTGCAGTAACACCAGGGATAGGGGAGAAGAAGCCATTCTAAGACCATATGTTTGGGGAAGTCACGTTCATTATTTTCAGTCCATTTGCAGACTCAGATTATCAGGTAAAAGGTTTGAATTATTCAGGGATCTCTATTATAGAAAAATGACTAGGACATACACTGTGAAGCAGTCTGTACTTTCTCCTCCTGGAGTAGTTGGCTTTGCTCCCTGCTGCTGTTTCCTGAGCATGCACTCTTTTTTTCTCACCCTGCCCCACTGGTGTCTTTGCTCTTTTGAAAAACACTTATGATTTTTTAATTGTCTCTTATTAGGCGCGATACTCTTTGATCACTGTAGTAGTTGTCATTTTCCCTTTTTTGCAGTTCTCTCGTTTTCTGTGCCCCTGTGTTCTTCTAGTTCTACTTCTTTAATTACT